>NC_136380.1:46064365-46279365 GCF_965140285.1 Lepidochelys kempii
ATGATTCTACTGGTGATATTCTGAACAAAAAGAGTTCTTAACCATACTTGTAGCTACTTCCATCATTTCTCACTAGCACAGACACTTTAGGCTTCAGAGTGACATTCCTGGAATCTTATTATCTAGATAAAGGGGTTTATCATGCACAGTATGTGTGCATTATTCAAATATTGAAGCCACCCATTCCAAACAAGTGGCCAATACAAATTCCAGACCATACCAAACACCTTGACCTATTTTGTTTATTTCAAATATTTTGGAGAAAAGCTATTTTTGGGCCCCAATCTTGAAATTTGTTGTATATGGGTAGCTCGCTGTCCTCAGGCAGAGCCCTGCTGAAGTCAGTGGGTCTCTGTGAGGGCACAGAGATCGATCTTCACACAACAAGCTACATGATCAGAACTTCAGAATGTAAAATGCATTTTACTGGCACTATTTTTCATGTTATTCTATCTGTAAAATCAGGTCATCTTACTTATGAATAATAGAAGAGGTGGTATTAGCGTTTTTAAAAATCTCCAAAATGATGTAAAATAGATTTTCCTTAGATCAGGGCGCCATATGTGTCAGAGCTAATGTATCATGGCCTACCAGGACTAGGAGCAGCAGGTCAGCAGTAAACCCATGCATTGGTGCTATCTATTCGCTTTGGGAGTGTGGGGGAGGACCTAAAAAACCTCCATGAGGAGGGGTTCCATTGTGGAGATCTCTTTTCCCTCCACCCTTTCTTGTGCAAATTCAGAAGCTGGAGGAGGGGTAAGAGCAGTGATGAGGACCCCTTCTCTCAGTAGCCAGAAGGGTGAAGAGTGGGAAAAACCACAGAAAGCTCCTTCACCCTTCCAGCAATTGGAGAAGTTTTGGAAGGCTAGAAAAGCTTCATATGCATCAGACACTTAGTATCTAAAGACAGATATGAAAGATGAGCACCCAAAACAGGGGCCAGGGACAGCATCCTGGTAGGAATCCCAGCACTTTCCTCCTTCCCAGCAACTGAGTGTGGCAACGAGCTAGGCTTTCACCAGGGCATCTTGTTGATGGGAACACAGCTTGTAACCTAGGTGAGAATAGGTGTTAAGCAAGGAACGTTCGAACTCCAATCCTTTGGTTTTTCCTTACTTTTGAATAGTAGGTTTTGCATTTATTGTAATGCTTTTTTCTGTAAATCTTGCTATAGTCATGTATGAATCTACACATTAAATATGCTGGTTTCCAACCACTGAGCAACTCAAAAGAGGCTTTTATAGAAGGTTTAAATTTAACTTTCCACAAAAAATTCCTTTTAAAGGAAGCACTAAATGTTCAGTAATGGGGGATATGGAGGAGTGTTGTGGTACCTTCTGAAGTGGCTATACTTTTTAATACTGGATGGCAAATTGTGGCTCAGCTTAAATAAAAATAATAATAAAAAACCACTAAGACGGGGCCTAAATCTTCATGTGAACCAAAACTGCATTGTGCTGGACAAAAACTGTACCTTTCTAAAATGGAATTTGATTAGATCTGAAGACTCAGTAAGTTGAATTTAAATCAAATATTGCAGAAGTTCACTAAGGTTTTCTTGGACCTGTGTCAAGTAAATGATCTTTGATAAAGTAGATACCAACACCATTGTTAGTTATTAAACATTAACAAGCTTTCAAAATACCACATGCTAAGGAAATAAAGTACAAGAGACCCTTACAAGGGCTGACTCTAAGGGTCTGTGGTTCCCAAGCAAATTTGATGAACCTGAAAAACTGATAAATCAAGGAGATTCTAATTAAGCACTGAAAACTTGGGGGTGATTATTGCCCATGAAATCATCAAATTTGTGCCTCCTGCTTCTAATTTCCCTGATAGAGTGGTCTGCATTTACCACACACTCTGGAGTTGACTGGTGGATATTATAAAATTTCTTGCAGCCTTTCTGCTTAAATTAAGCCAATTATTATTTCACTGGAAATTTTAGTTCTGAGTCTGAATGTTTTTAACAGTGAGACTAGCATATTTCATTTCTTAGAAAAGCAGGCATGTTCATCCGAGTGCTCGCTGAAGCTGGTTTGTAATATCTAAGACAAAGATTACAACAGTACTGAATTGTACATTTATCTAACATGTAATAATCAGTAGTAGTATTTTATTGGATTCACCAATCCATATCAAATCTAATTCAAGCTATGCATTTATTGCACCTTTTATGCCAGCAGAGGTACTTTACATAAAGGTATTCCAATGTTTACAAATAAGCTATATTGAAAAACAACTTTACCACATATATAAAATGCATGAAGGTTATCAGTAGCACAAGTCAACAGAAAGGGAATTCCATATACATGGTGCACAGCAACTGAAATGTTGTTACAGACTGATTGATGGGAATAAATAATGATTCAGTTTAAATTAGACCTCATTATATGACTTGTGCATTAGACACACAATGATTTTATAAAGTGCTGAAGTGTGTATGCATTGTATTTTACACCAAAGTGACAAGTCCCTGCCATGAGGAGCTTACAATCTAAATTTGACTCAATTGAGAAAGAAATGGCAAATAATGGAAGAGGGCTAGGAAGGGGGCAACAGTAGTGAAATATCATTTGAATGTAATGTTCGGGATGCATCTCTGTTTTTTTAAAAAAATGATTTAATATATTAGGGTTATACGGTTAGCCAAATCAGATTTTTTTTCACCATCATGTAGGTTAGATGTGATCCTGTCCTGAATGAAGAAAAACAGTGAAAGTTGCTGACAGAAAGCTGAATGCAAATTAAAAATAGTTATTTCACTGGGGGAGGGGATTGGACCTTTTTCCAGAGAAAGGCAGAGATAGAACTTTATGGAAACCTCCGCCTTCAATAGTGTATGTAATACATTGTTTAAAATGTAAAACGCAATGCACGTGTAAAGAGGCTTGAATGAAATAACATCTACGGGTGGAAAAAAATTTCTGGCATCAGATGACCTCCTGAGGTCCCTTCCAACCCTGATATTCTATGATTCTATGGATTCCATATTTCACTTTTATCCATCACCTCCCTCTTTTCATTTAATGCTTGACCATATTCCTCTCCTATTTTAATTTTAAGACCACCAAATCCTTTAAAATGTGACACTTATTAGGGGCTACATATTCACAATGCTTTTCAACACACTAACTCGCTATCACTGTCATACTTCAGTTCCTCACACCAAATGTGATGGGATGCTCACATTTTTGTCGATGATGCAAATTTGACTCAGCTTGGCCCCATTTCAGTTCATGAAATAAGAGTAATAATAAAACCCTCTAAATATTTACTGAAAATATCCTGAAATATTGTTTAGAAAACAAAAGCAATGAAATGCCGCTCAATGAAACAAAGAATGTTAACATTCTTATTACAAAAAAATGACAGTTTACATTTAAGAGTGAAATACTGCCTAGACAACACAACACAACTGTACTACTAGATAGTACTTTCCTCAATTGTGCATATAGCAGACATTGGGGGGGCCAAGTTACATAACTTCATCTTCTCTAATTTGGTTAAAAGACAAGGAGTACTTGTGGCACCTTAGAGACTAACCAATTTATTTGAGCATAAGCTTTCGTGAGCTACAGCTCACTTCATCGCATGCATTCAGTGGAAAATACAGTGAGTCACTGTATTTTCCACTGAATGCATGCGATGAAGTGAGCTGTAGCTCACGAAAGCTTATGCTCAAATAAATTGGTTAGTCTCTAAGGTGCCACAAGTACTCCTTTTCTTTTTGTGAATACAGACTAACATGGCTGCTACTCTGAAACCTCTAATTTGGTTGTTTGTATTTCTTTTTCCCTTTATCTTGCTCTCCTTTCAATATTTCAAGATATTGGGGAGTAAGAGGGAAAAGAAATATAAAATTACCAGGTTTATTTTAATTTGTGTAGCAGAAGGCCCTAAACCTTTGAGTAATATCTTACAAAGAAATCTCAGAGGCCATCACTTCACCAGGGTAGCAAGTACAGTATATATTCAGGCAGTCTGGTGGAGTTTTAAGGTTTACACCGCCATCCTTTATGAGCCACCAAGCCCTCAGAAATAATCCCTGTCAGTTGCTCTATAGCAGCCATTTCTACTCCTCACCCTATAACAGAGGTGGGCAAACTACGGCCCACGGGACCATCCTGCCCAGCCCTTGAGCTCCCGGCTGGGAGGCTAGCCCCTAGCCCCCCCTCCGCTGTCCCCCTCCCCCGCAGCCTCAGCACGCCATACCATCAGCGCTCTGTCCCGCTGCTCCTCCTGGGCAGTGTGGGTGGCGGAGCTGTGAGCTCCTGCAGCTCTGAGCAGCATGGTAAGGGGGTGGGGTGGGGGGGGGGTTGGATACGGGGCAGGGGGTCCCGGAGGCAGGTTGGATGGGGCGGAGGTTTGGGGGCGGGGCAGTCAGGGGACAGGGAGCAGGGGGGGTTGGATAGGGAGTGAGGTCCCATGGGGCAGTCAGGGGCGTGGGTGTGGATAGGGATCAGGGCAGTCAAGGGAGAGGGAGCAAGTGGGGTTGGATAGGTGGTGGAGTCCCAGTGGGCGATTAGGGGCAGGGGTCCCGGGAGGGGGCGGTCAGGGGACAAGGACTGTTGGATGTGTCGGCGGTTCTGAGGGGGGCAGGAAGTGGGAGAGGGCGAATAGGAGGCGGGTGTCAGGCTGTTTGGGGAGGCACAGCCTTCCCTACCGGCCCTCCATACAGTTTGTAATGCCAAGGTGGCCCTCGGGCTAAAAAGTTTGCGCACCCCTGCCCTATAACCACATCATAGCACAGTGCACTGCAGCTCAGTTCCTTTCAGGTCTGGAGACAGACCACAGAGCAAAAACAAGGAAGATACTCCAGAATTTACACCTCCCAAGTTATATAGCACAATCCACCCTGTCTGCTCATATGGGACCCAATCCTGCAAAGTGCTAAGTGTCTTATTCCCATTCATTGGGAGCTGACGGTGCTCCAAAACTCACAGGATGAAACTTGCAAAAAAAAAAAATCAAACACCTTATAAGTGCGTCTGCTACCCCACAAAAAAAAAATAAAATAAAATTAAACAAAACCAAACACAGTTAAGCAATGAGTGACTGACCTGTTCCAGGAACAGATTTCTCAATAAACATCTTCTATACTGAATATTTGACAAAATTTTACTGTATAAAATCCACACAATTTAGACTGCTACTAAAACTATCCTAACAATACAAAAAGCTGTACTAGACAATCCCCTCCATTGCTCACCTGTTTTTGAGATGTGCTTCCAGCTCACATCGTTGCATTACCTCCTGACATACTGAAGAAAAGGGACACAAAACAAACAATTTATCTAACAGTTTATGAACGAGAATACTGGATTTTTTGCAGAGTTTAAAATGGAGCCTTTTTCGATCCAATGGACAGAAATCCTTCTCCTGCAAAAAGTTCCTTAGGCACTTGTAGCAGAATGTGTGTCCACAAGGGGTGTCTAACGGCTGCAACAAAGGCTGAAGGCAAATATGGCAGACCAAGTCATCATCCACTTCATTCTGATAGTTGTACAAATGATTCTCCCTTGTCCAATGTTGCTGGCCACATTCAAAACACAGAGGGTTCAAGGAGGAAGTCTGCTCTACTGAAACCATCTCATCATTTGTAGTACCCATTGTACAACATATGGTGCAGGTTTTGTTTCTTCATCAGTTAGACTTGTTGTGTAGTCTTGATTTTTTACAGTAAGGTGACTTATTCTTATGCTCGTTAATGAAAGTTCATTTTTCTGCAACATACAAGAAAATTAAAGTTATTCACGCTGTGCTACAAATGAGCAATATGAAAATACTGTTTAGAACAGTTTAAATTGTTCCAGTTTATCAAAATATTTATTAAAAATGCCCCAATTAGATTAATGGATATAAATTTTATTTTTCTTTCCAGAAATCCATCATAAAAGGGTTACAATGAAACAAACCCATAACACTAATTTTGTATTACAATAGAAACATTTTATTGCTACGTAACAGCTGTAATGTAATACAATTCCAATTATTGTGTAGCTTTTGCCTCCAAGAGGATTGTGGGTTAACAGCAAGGATACTATATTATATTATTTTAGATTAAAACAAAACAATTAGTTTTACTAACTAACACAAATATATTCCACTGTGAACTGAGGTTATGAGGCCAATTAA
Organism: Lepidochelys kempii; assembly: GCF_965140285.1. Taxonomy (NCBI): domain Eukaryota; kingdom Metazoa; phylum Chordata; order Testudines; family Cheloniidae; genus Lepidochelys; species Lepidochelys kempii. The sequence continues at coordinate 46,070,504 of NC_136380.1, forward strand.
TCAAATGTATACTCTAAAACATGAAGAAAGGAATTTCTTCAGCAACCTCAATAGCTGCTCAGTCTGTGGCATCCCATTAACAAAATACTGTTCACATGCCACATTGTGCCTATACGTTCTTAATTAGTGGATTACTGCACATTGAGGGTAACTAATTCTACCCAATATTATACATTTGATTCAAAATGTAGTAAAAGGCCGGGAAAAAGGTATGGTGTAAACTGATCATAAATTGTGCATAACTATTGACACCACACAATCAATATGTTTGCTTTTACATCTAATGAAGTTAAACATAGCACACTCACATAGAAAGAATTTACACCTAACTAGGATACTCAAATGTCAGTCAAAGTCAATATTTAGTCCTTGCTTATTATGAGATTTATTTTCCAAACCTTAAGCATGTTAACTTTATTAATAAATAATGAGATATACATGGCCAGGGAACTACACAGCCTAGTCACCCTATCACAGAAGTTTCAGTTCTACAGTAGACCTAAAGTTCATACAAATACTGATTGGGCTCCTCACCAATTCTTATTCCAATTTTCTCTCCCTTTACAAAAAAAATAAATAATAATTACTTCTGCCTCCAAGTAGCTTTGTGACTATAAACATTTTTATTTATAAAACAAATCTAATGTATTTTAGGCTTTTTATTTCTCTAAACAGCTGTTAGTCCTTCAAGATTTTCCTGCATTGCAAAAACTTTTTTTTCCTTTTTGCTAGACTGCACATTCTAACCTCACACAGCGGAACACAAGACTTAGGGCACATTTTGCAAGGATTATGATATTCTTTGATGCAAAAAGGATTCAATAGCAATTTGTAATCCAGGATTCTATACTGCTGTGGAAATTGATGCTCCTCATTGCCCTATCTTGTAGTAGATAATGTGCACCTTTGGCAAAGGATTTCATGAGGGAATAGGATAACAGTTTTTTGTTACTAGTGACAGTGAATGCAGAACTAGATGACATGGAAACCAGCCTTCAATATATTACGCAAGAAATCTGACAAAAAATTTGACAAGGAACCTTGTGTCTAGGGCCTCTCTCTATACAGAATCTAATTCCCTTAACTTTACGTCCACACTGGTCATTAAAATAATATAGAAGGTGTGGGACTTTCCTAAGGACTGCTCTCTACACATAAAATCAGTAAAAAAATAAATGTTCTAGAAAACGTAGTGTGACAGACCCAGACAGACCGTTTCCCAGTCTTGAAAGGATCCATTCCCTCCATGGCTAGTGAAAGCCATTATTCAGTATCCTGTAGCCAGCATGACTATGTACAACTGCTGAAATGTCTCCTAGAATTATAGTATTAGCTAAAGAAAACTGCAAACAAGTGGAAAAAAAGCTGTAGGGGGGAAAAAAAAGGAAAAGTGTTCTGACTTTGTCTTTCAACACATATAATTCACCAGAAAATAAGTCTCCTGGGATTTTTGTGAGACAGCAGAATAGCGCAGGTGGTACCCTTGTTGCTATAATAAAATGCCTTGTCCCTTAGGCAACTGCCTGTGACTGGATATCCAACCGTGCAAAAAATATTTAGCAAGTTCTTTTTTGTCTAAAATTGGTCTTATTTATGGGTCTTTTGGTTCTGATTTACTGATATAACTACAATTCTCAGTCAATCATCTCAAATTCCTGAAGTGGCTTGAAATGTTGTCTGTTTCGGGTTTTTCTGGGGGGGAACTAGATTCAAATGCCATGATTTTCACCTTTTTTTCTGGAACAATACTATAAAACATTAATAGTACAAACAACAGCTGTGCCCTCCCTCACATTAGTGTACTGTCCCCTTCATGCATGACAAAGAACAGACTCTATTATTTCACAATTTAAAGACGACTATGTATTTCTGAATGAATGCCTGGAAGAATTTAAACTAGCCCGGTTCAAAATTTCACATTAAGAAATTGGAGGATTAGTTCTTAATAATTATTTATCATTTTTAAAACTGTACAACAGATTTTTCCCTGATCCCAAAATACAAAAATTTTTAAAACTAACTGTTTTACATTCTCAGTTCCTCTTAAAAGTTTCACATCCCAGAGTTTTTCCAGTTACATGTGCTACTCTGCACCTTTTCTTTCAACAAAAGGAAAGACCAATGAGTACCCTCTCAATGACTGCCACCATTACTCCTTTGCTGTACTCAGTGGCCTCCCTGCATGGCATCAGCTTCTCTCCAAGACTGAAACGATCCAGCTTTCATTGCTATATAACTAACTGATATAACAATTTATTTTGGTATGGACATTTGCTCATTAAATATCATGTATATAAAACCAATCAAACGATATCCAATTGAAAGCTATGAAACCAAACTGATAGTAAAAAAATAACCAGCTCTGTTCCCCCTTGTTCCAGGGCTGTTCTATGCTGGCCTGTTCCCCCAGCCTCAGGGCTTCTCTAAATTGGGCTGGCTACCAACAGCCCTAAGGTGCTACTCTACTTTCTGAGGCATAGAGATGCCCTCTTTCCCCAGCAGCTCTGGGTAGGGAAGGTGTAGGAGTTACTATGGAGGCTTTACTCAACCAGCAGTGCCTAAATATAGGGCATCCTAATGCAACCAGATAGAGGAAATCTATTCTGGCAGGGTGATGCATAGCTGCTCTAACACAGCCCAAGAGATAGCTAGATGAAATAATAACTACATGAACAAATCACAACGCCTCATTCATCAACATGTTGGGTCACAGGATATGTTGACTAAGGACAATATATGTTATAAGAGTCTTTAAAGATTTCTGAATCCTCTTCTGTTCTGGTTCTTGTACTGCACCCATCACCATGCTAGCTGAGCACGAGGTAGCTGTTATTATATTTATTCTCCATAATTACATATGATTTTACATTTTCAAACCTTCATACAAATATAAAATAACCTTCATACCACCCAAAAGGTATGCACCACCCCTGTATTGTGTAGATGACGAAACAGGGAGAGGTTTAATCACTTGCCCCAAACTACAGCAGAGCCAAGATTAAAAATTAGAAATTCCTGGTGTCATAGTTTCAGGGTAACCACACCTGTATCCCCCTACTCAGTGAGTCCACTCCCGGAGTGCCCAATCAGGTCTCCAGCCATCATCTGTCTCTGGGCAGGCACTCTTGTCCCACTCCCTTTTGACTGGGGGCTTTACAGGCTGCAAAGGTCCCTGCCTTACACTGTGATACCACCAGCAAGCTGGTCTGCCTAAAGACCAATGTCACCCACACACCTCCTGCGTGTGGTGCTCTGTCCCATCTAGGGGCACTGAGACCAATTAGAGAGATATTAATGAGTCTGCTCTACAGCCTTAGCTAACAGAAGTATAGCTTTTATCTCATGCAGTAGAGGCTCATGCATTTAGCTCCAGGCGTCCCAGGTTCGATCCTGCTCACCGACAACCGGGGTCCGTCGGTGTTACACCAGCACCTGTCCTTTGCTTTATCTCCAAGGGCTGTGAACAGTGTACTGCCAGCAGTTACAAGTTACTGCACAGCTCTTTCTAGGCAAACGCCTTTATTCTTATGGTAAAAGCATTACAGAGAAAACATTTAAAAAAAAATCAAAGCACACTAAAAGCTTACCAGAGGTCACCATTAGTCTTATAGGGCTACAGTAGGCCAAAGTCCTTCCAATCCTTCTGCAAGGGTTGGGGCCCCCCTTGGACAGAAGGCCCTGAGTCAGTTTAAACACAGCCTTTTGATATCAAAACTCCTTTCTCTTTGTTCGTCTCTGGAAAACCCAGTTTGAACCAGTATATGTGAGCCTCCTGAGTGTGTGGTACCTCTCTGGAGATATTTACAATCCTGAATTATTCATCTTAATCATCTGCCATTGTTTTTGATTTCTAGAGAAGCTGCAGTAGTCCTCCGCCCAGAGTTGCATACAATACCTGGCCCACAGTGACACACAAATCATTTATAAACTAAAGACAATATGGTCCACACGTATATTGCATGGGATTGCATTATCTGTCACACCTAGTTCCCAGTGCAATGTTCAGTCCAATATCATGCTTACCAGTAAATACAGTAACTAATTTGGTGACTCTGATAGCTGTTTCAAGTAGGCAATAGTATGACTAGATAATTAGAGATGGCAGAAACGCTTCCATATTTAATCTCATCATATTTTTCATGACAAACATCTGGTGCTGTCATAAATATAAAGGGAAGGGTAAACACCTTTAAAATCCCTCCTGTCCAGAGGAAAAGCCCTTTCACCTGTAAAGAAAGGGTTAAGAAGCTAGGATAATCTCGCTGGCACCTGACCAAAATGACCAATGAGGAGACAAGATACTTTCAAAGCTGGAGCGGGGGAGAAACAAAGCTTCTGGGTCTGTCTGTGTGATGCTTTTGCCGGGGACAGAACAGGAATGGAGTCTTAGAATTTAGTAAGTAATCTAGCTAGATATGCGTTAGATTAGGGTTTCTTTAAATGGCTGAGAAAATAAGCTGTGCTGAATGGAATGGATATTCCTGTCTTTGTGTCTTTTTGTAACTTAAGGTTTTGCCTAGAGGGATTCTCTATGTTTTGAATCTAATTACCCTGTAAGGTATTTACCATCCTGATTTTACAGAGGTGATTCTTTTTACTTTTTCTTCTATTAAAATTCTTCTTGTAAGAAACTGAATGCTTTTTTCATTGTTCTTAAGATCCCAGGGTTTGGGTCTGTGGTCACCTATGCAAATTGGTGAGGATTTTTATCAAACCTTTGCCAGGAAGGGGGGTGCAAGGTTTTGGTGAGGATTTTTGGGGGAAAGACGTTTCCAAACGACTTTTTCCCAATAATAAACCTGGTCAGACGTTTGGTGGTGGCAGCGAAAGTCCAAGGGCAAAAGGTAAAATAGTTTGTACCTTGGGGAAGTTTTAACCTAAGCTGGTAAAAGTAAGCTTAGGAGGTTTTCATGGAGGCCCCCACATCTGTACCCTAGAGTTCAGAGTGGGGAAGGAACCTTGATAGGTGCTATAGAATAAGAGCAGTGCTCCATGTCAATTCCCACTGCCTACATTGCCTGTCAGCCGACTCAGCAGGTACAGCTTCTGTTTTAATTATTGAAAATATACAGTAAAAATACCCATGTAAATGAAGCAGAACTAGAAACAATACTCTGATGGCTTTATAAGGGCTGTATTAATGATTCAGATATCTGGGGCTTCATTATATTCATATGCAGGAAAACAGATTTTAAAAGTAATTTTAAAGTAATCCTGTAAGATTTTACTCTGAAAATACTAAAAGTTTATCCCAATTCTAACTTTGGGTATTTATTATTACTAATTATTATTATTTGTATGGAGCATAGGAGCCCCAGTCATGGCCCAGGACCCCATTGTGCTAGGTGCAGTACAATCACAGAAGAAAAAGACAGTCCCTGCCCCCAAAGAGTAAGTATAAGAAAATATACAACAAATGGATACAGATAAAGTGACTGGGCAGTATAAGGAAACAATGGGACAATATTGGTCAGCATGATAGGTTGTGGTCTCAGCACACCAGCAGCTTAACCATTGTCAAATTTTTTGTAGGATATAAACTATTAAAATGCTATGATGCCACAGGAAGGTGTCTGGTAAGTCAAAAATCAATAACTTTGCTGGAGAGGCAGAAGTGCTGACCAAAGCCCTGGCAGATTTCTGTTAAAGGTCTTTTTATCCAACATGCACATTTTCAGACTGACGTTCAGCCCTATCGTATCCAGGAAAATTAAAATATTAAGTTCACAAGAATAAGCAGGCCTTTTGTATTCAAGCAAATAAAATTACATCCCAATGGTAAGTTTTGTATATGGCCAGAATTATACCAGAACCAAACAATGCTGGGCTCAAACTACTGTCATCGATTTACATTGTCTTTTCCACCTACTCTAAGTATCTACTTTCCATAAAAACAATGCCCATATAATAATTATACTTTACAATTAAATCTGTGCTCATAGTAGACTGCATTTGGACAGTGCATCGACTTCAGAAAATTTCAGGAACATACTGCAGACAATGCTTTTGTTTTTATGCTTCAGGAATTCAGTTTTAAGGTTTTTAAATAAGTCACATCTCTAGGAAAAGTACTTTTAGCTACTTCAGCAGGAAGGCAGTTTTACTGGGTAACAAATGAAGGATCACCTAAATCTGGTGAATGCAGATTATGGAAGAGTCAACACTACGGAAACTTGCATTTCATATTTGTGGTGTGCTACGTTTCCATAGTAACAAAGAGCTACAGGCTTTAATTACAGCAGCTCCTTTAAACAGAGGTCTCTTGCAAGGACACCTGCTGTATGTTTTCTTATAAAAAGCTAAGACTCTGGAATAATTGGATCAATGCAATATCATTGTAACTTTACATTCTGTGATCCACTTGTCTAGACTGATAGGATCCAAGTAGTGATCCTATCAACTAAAGGAAAAGATGCACGGGAAGGAGAAGCAGGTACACTCTAAATCAGGGGTGGGCAAACTATGGCCCGCGGGCTGCATCCAGCCTGTCAGACCTTTTAATCCGACCTTCGAGCTCCCGCCGGGGAGCAGGGTCAGGGGCTTGCCCTGCTCTGGGCTCTAGCCAGGGAGTGGGGTCTGGGGCTTGCCCCACTCCGCGCGTGCTGTGGCTCCATGTGGCTTCTGGAAGCAGCGACACGTCCCCCTCCAGCTCCTACACACAGGGGCAGCCACGCGGCTCTGCGCGCTGCCCCGTCCGCAGGCCCTGCAGCTCCCATTGGCCAGGAACTGTGGCCAATGGGAGCTGCAGGGGTGGTGCCTGTGGATGGGACACTGTGCAGAGCGGCCTGGCTGGCACTGCGCCTCTGCGTAAGAGCCAGAAGGGGGACGTGCTGCTGCTTCCAGGAGCTGCTTTAGGTAAGTGCTACCTAGAGTCTGCACCCCAACCTCCTCCCATGACTCACCCCCTGCCCCAGTCTGGAACCCCTTCCATACCCTGAACCCCTCATTTCTGGCTCTACCCTGGAACCTGCACCCCCAGCCCAGAGCTTGTACCCCCTCCCACACCCCAATACCCTGACTCACAGCCTGGAGACCACTCCCATACTCTGAACCCCTCTGTTCCATCTCCAGCCCGCAGCTACCTCCTGCACCCCAAACCCTTCATCCCTGGCCCCATACCAGAGCCTGTACCTCCAGCCGGAGCCCTCACCCCCCCCACCTCAACCCCCCTGCCACACCCCAACCCCCAATTTCATGAGCATTCATGGCCCACCATACAATTTCCATACCCAGATGCTGCCCTCAGGCCAAAAAGTTTGCCCCTCCTGCTCTACATGAAAGTAGCTTGGAAGGTGCCAGAAAGGAACCCTATTAAACCGGGCAGCAACTACAAAAGACCAAATATTTAGCCAGAAGTATTTGTTCAAAGTGTGCAAAAATCATCAAGTGGCCACCTTCCACAACCCATTTAGTGGGAACACTCATTTTTGGCTCAGGAGCTTGCAGTAGACTTACTCTAGTCAAACAAATCTGAATGGAAACAGGAGAGATGAGGACTGGTACCTCATAGGACTCTTCAATGAAACGCCAAGCTCCTTATAACACATACAGAGACTACATCAGATAAGTCTCCGACTCAAAGAAAAGGAGAGATCAAAGAAGATAAATCTTTAATTTAAGACACACACACACACACATATATTTATATATTTATTAGATGTGGAAAATTTAGACCGAGCAAGAGACCCTCAAAAAGTTGGAGGAAAAGAGAAACCAAGATGTACAGTAGAATAAACAATGGTGTGAAAGCAGGGAACACCAAGTTATTTTTTTTAACACTTTGTCTATTTGATGCAAAAACACCAAACCCCACTTAGTGACAATCACCAAAATTATGTGTTCTCTCTCCTCCCTTTCAGAACCTACTTCACCCACTCCTGACTGAGGCAGGGAGCAAGAAACTCAGACAAAATTGTTCTAACACATGCAGGACTTCTTAGAAATTTAAAACTAACTCATTGCCGAGCAAGGACATAATATAGGGATTCTGGCACAGGGGTAATATGAGAAGCAAATTTGACTCACACAAGAAACCTAATAGCTGCATTCTGGACACACTGGAGAAAATACGTACAGAAACAAGAAGAAGGCCAACATACAGTACTTTATAAATAAAAAACAGTCAGCACATTTGTACTTAAAGCATGAACAAGTTTTTACGCCATTTATAGAAAACAAATGCTCTATCCAGGCTCTGTTATTGAAAACTCAAAACAAAATATTGTAGTTGTATAGAGTAAAAGTTCAGTCTAAAATATCAAAGTTTTCTAGAAAAGCAGGCCCAAGGTACTTTACACTAGTGCTTTGGACCAAATTAACAGCAGAATGACCTGAACTATATTAAAGACAATGACCATCTGTTGCTGTCAAATATTGAATTTCAGTAGATCAACTTAAAAAGCAAAGCAAACCTGCATACCAGAATCAGACATAAAATACAAATATATTTTGGTGTCATCTGCATAACAGTGAAATATTATCTCAAAGCCTTTAAATAATGGCAGAATATTCTGAAAATGCATAAAGAACTAGAGAGAAGTACAGAACCCCAAGAGATGTTCTACATACCAGTAGTCATAGTTGGACATATATTCAGGATCCACAAGAGTTTAAAAATTCTTTACATTAAAAAAAATCACATCAAAACAAGGATGTAAGAGTTCAAACTAAGACCGTAAACATTCAAGGAGCAATGGGTTTCTATCTTTTTCATACCTGTATTGAGACCCCATGCTACAACACAAAAAAATTATGGGAGCTCCCTCCCATTAACCAGGAAGAAAGGGAAATGGTTGTGAACCCTTGCTTATGACTCCCAGGTTCAAAACCCACATTACAGTGTAATAGTCAGGATATCAAAAGCCAAGCTGGCTATTCTGTGGCCATAATAATCATATGCCATAATGCCAAAATAAATATGCAGAACTTTACAGACCTTACCCATGGCTTCTATTATACCATGAAAATAACACACAAACTTGCCATAAACACAGAGTGTATACCAGAGGGACCTATGGATGTGTCACCATTATACTTCAGACAGATGAAACTAGTAGGTGATTTTTTCCCCTCTCTTCAGCACTGTGCTGTGTTCTATCAGGAAGAAGAGTAAAGTACATTACTTTTGAAATAACAGACTCAATTTCATCTAATAAGGAAAAAAAATGATTCAGGATTATACGTTCACCAAGTCTGAGACCAAAAATTGTTTGTTTTAAAAACAAAGCTTTTTTTTTTTTTTTTTGGTACAAGACTGCAAAATTTAAATAACCTGATTGCTCTCTTAGTTGAAAAAACAATTTCCCCAAGCTTAAGTAATTCAGCTAAACATGGCTTTTCTCCAAAGTATAGAAAAGCACCAACACAACCTTTGATTAACATCACTGTAAGCGGTAGGATTTTATGTCTGAGAAAAAAAAATTAGTATGCCTGCAGTCAAGAAATTAACAGCAAGGGGATAATTAGCCAGACCGCTTCTTTCCTACTGATTGACTGAATTGCAGAGGGAGGCAGAGAGTGAAAATGTTGCTTATCCATGCATTTATTTTCTACAAGACAATCTATCTAACAGCTTTTCACATTTGGGTTGCCCTTTCTGTTTGGAGAGATTAAAACAGCAGAAAGCCATCAATCAAGAAGCTAAACCTTCTATAAAGCCCATTCCCATGTATCCTGTTCCCAAATGACAGCTTCCACAGAAAAGCAGAACAACTTTAACTACATTAAACATAATGGGCTCCTGGCTACCCAGAATGTAACATACAAAAGACATGATTTGATTAAATTATATAGATTTTTAAAAGTCAGAGGCAGGTGAAAGAAATAAAAAGTGAAGTGTGGCTATATTCCCTTTTCATCTTGCTTGAGAGGTGTCTTAATTGGAGAGCAAGCCCCCATCACATCAGTATCCTAAGGGTCTAAATGAAGACATCCCCAAGGAGATAACTATCTTGGAGCTACCCTGGAGAGAGGGTCAAGGTCTCAGCAGCCACAAGAGGTGAACCCAAAACAGGCAGAAAATAAAGGGAGGGTGGGGGGGAAAGAAAGAATCAATTGCTACCTGCAAGTTCCCCCAGTGGAAGTAGATTCCAGAGTAAGAGTTTTTAGGGTGTCTGTAGGCAGAAACAGGAAACCTGACCCTTCAGACAAACTTACACCACCTTCCATGACAGACACCTACCTCCTTTTTGGCTTCCCCTTCTCTGCCAGTCAGTCAAAGTCTGGATGGCAGTGGGAGTTGAAATTATTTTGTGAGGCAGATTATGCTCAGTAACAAGCTCTTTGGCTCAGTAAAAGGATAAGGAAACTGGGTAAAATATATGATCAAATGTAAAAGAACACTTATCTAAAATGGAGAATTTCTAAGGAGATCTAAACCGGACAGGTGGGAACTCTTGGTTCTGCCCACTCTTCTTGGTGTGAAGGATGGACTCTTGAGATAAAGCAAGGAGATAGTTTTTACAAATGGCTCAGCCCTTGGCAGGGAAAAGGAAGGCCATAGCTCTCCGTCAACAGGCAGGGGGAATCAATATATCATAGGTTACCAAACATTCTCAGAGAAGTGCAGGAAATACTTCCAACCGCAAAGCGTAAGGCACTTTATGCTATGAGGGAGAAGTGTGAGGGGTTATAGAAAGGGAACAAAAGGCATCCTGGGGGACTTGAAGCTTCAGTCACTTGCATCAACTGGCTAAAGGCCATCACTAGCAAGCACTTAAACTGGCCTACAGTCATAACAAAGGAATGCTTCTCCAGAGATCTGGAGACTATTTACTTATTCCCAGGGCACGGTAAATATTACCAGGATGGAGGCAGCTCTTAAAAAATAAATTTACCTTCTTATGTTTTCATGGCAGACTTATCTATACTCTAATTAGCCTACGTCAAGTAAGAGCTGAAAATTAGCATTTGAGTTGCACAGAATGACTGTATTAACTGCAGAGTTATTCCATCTAGTCTGCAGCACAGTGTGATTGTATTAGAGCTAATGAGTTGTGCTACATGCCCTGGTGGATCAGTCAACTCAAGTTAAAAACTACCAACACACTGAAGTTATGAGGTTTTAATGTGTGGATGGGATTTAAGTTGGGGTAACATCTGAGTTAACACTGCAATAAAGACAAACCTCTAGATGGTGGTTGGTCACACCTGAGTTAGATCAACTGAAGTGCTCAGACCCAGGTGCAGATCAAGCGAGTTAACTGCAGTGAAGACATACCAAATGGGTGTTGCTGTAATATAACCAAGTTCATATAGTAAAATAGTGCATGAACAGACAAGAGAGGAAAAATAAATTAGAAATCTGTATCAAGACATCCCCTGACAATGGCCCAACCCAGCACCTCTAAAGTCAATGCAAGGTTTGTCATTGGTTTCAATGGGAGCAGGACTGGCCCCACTTTAGGTCCCAAACCTGCACCGGATGGATGTCTCCTGCACAGAGCCTCACTAAAGTCAACAGGGCTCTGCACAAGAGCTGGGGTCCACTCATGAGGAATTCACAATGCAGCCTCTGGTTTTCCTTGGTTTTTAGTTCTTCTGAATGATTTTCCATTCACTTCAAAGCACCACAGAAGTTTCAGAATGTCACAGGTTTTAGCAGTTGGTATGCTACAGAAACTACAGACCTTTCTGCAAAATTTAAATCCAGAATGCCATGGAAAACACTGGATGCCCTGGTTATGAGTAACTGGACATTCTTATACCACCTAGTTTTAAGTAAAAATCTTTATTGCATGCAAAAGAAATTCTAAGGACAAAAATACAACACTTAAAATAAACAGATACTTATGTGATACAAATCTATACAGTAATAACTTGCAACTTGTGAAAGAAGGCTCAGATGGTTGGGACATGTACACTGTATGGAAGATGGGAGACATGCTAAGTAAGCATTGAACTGGGTACCCGAGAAAGAACAGAGAAAATGAGCAAGGCCAAGGAAGAACTGGCAGAAAACAGTGACAGAGAATATTGAATGCGGTGGCATCACCTGGGAAGAACTACTACAATTAACAAGCGACTGTAATCAGTGAAGGAACTGGACTGCCCAATGTGTCAGCATCACAGGAGGAACTAAGGTCTAACACATATCTGATATAAATCTATCCAATCTACTCAGTAGTAACTTAGAATCATAGAATACCAGGGTTGGAAGGGACCTCAGGAGGTCATCTAGTCCAACCCCCTGCTCAAAGCAGGACCAATCCCCAATTTTTGCCCCAGCTCCCAAATGGCCCCCTCAAGGATTGAACTCACAACTCCTGGGTTTAGCAGGACAATGCTCAAACCACTGAGTTATCCCTTCCCCACAACTTGCTACATTTAGTGAATATTATGAGACACCCATAAAACTTTCTTTTAATTAAATGTTGTGTTTAGAAAGATAAACAGCTCTTTACATATATATATATATATATATATATATATATATATATATATATATATATATATATATATATATTTACACACAAACACCCCTACCCCATCCAGGATTTTAAGAATAGAATTCACACAGAAATTAAATCTCTGTGTGGATATATCCAAAAGAGACAAAGAATATACAAATTAAGATAACATTGCATTTGTATCAGTCAAAAACTGGGCATAATACACTTTCTTACTCCAGTCTTTGTAAGCACATTTCATGGCCGTGGAATTAGAGAGACTTTTAAGGAGCATTTGTTGGATAAAACTGTTTTTCTTAAATCCATTTCCATATCCATTCTATGTCTTAAAGCTTTTTAGTTCTACACCCTTAAAATCCTATTCCAGTCACCATCTTGGCCGGTTGCAATTAAAATAAATAGTAATCCTGGGGTCATCAGGATCCACAGAACAGCAAGGTTCTCTCCATGGTATGTAGTAAGTTAAACAGTACATACACTGGACTGGGAAGTTTGTCCAGTACAGTACATCCCTTGTATCCTACAAGAGTGTTCTTGGGAACAAAGTATTTCTGTATTTCAGCAAGAGGTTATTGAAATACAGTAGAGCAGTGGTTTTCAAACTTTTTTTCTTGTGACCCAGTTGAAGAAAATTGTTAATGCCTATGACCCAACGGAGCTGGGGATGAAGGGGTGAGGGCTGCGGGGTGGGGCTGGCAATGAGTGGTTCAGGGTGTGGGAGGGGGGCTCTGGGCTGGGGGAGCAGGCTCTGGGGTGGGGCTGGCAATGAGTGGTTCAGGGTATGGAGGGGGGCTCTGGGCTGGGGCCAGGGATGAGGGGTTTGGAGTGCAGGAGGGGGCTCCGGGTTTGGGGGGGGGGTCAGGGCTGGGGCAGGGGATTGGGGCGTGGGGTTGGGGTGTGGGCTTACCTCAGGCAACTCCCAGGCAGCGGCGCAGCTAAGGCAGGCTTCCTGCGTGTCCTGGCACCGTGACCGCACTGTACCCCAGAAGTGGCCAGCAGCAGGTCCAGCTCCTAGGTGGAGGCACGCAAGTGGCTCTGCGCAGCTCTCGCCCACAGGCCCTGAGCCCCCCAGCTCCCATTGGCTGGTTCCCAGCCAATGGGAGTGCAGAGCCGGTGCTTGGGGTGGGGGCAGTGCATGGAGCCCCATGGGGCCCCTCCCGCCTAGTAGCTGGACCTGCTGCTGGCTGCTTCCGGGGCACAGCATGGTGTCAGAACAGGTAGGAACTAGCCTGCCTTAGCTGGGCAGCACCGCAGATGGGACTTTTAACGGCCCAGTCAGCCGTGCGGATCAGAGCTGCCGTGACCCAATCCCTTCCAATCCGTGACCTTGTACTGGGTCACGACCTGCAGTTTGAAAACCACTGCAGTAGAGGGTTCAAGTGTAACTGTGAGCAAAGATGTACAGTGTTACCATAATACAGCAACTTAACAGAACAGATTCTGATACACATTCTAGGTTTACTCTTAAACTTGCATGGCAGTCTGGAGCCAGATGTTAAATAACTTGTTTCCACTTGATCACATGGAAGGAAAGCCCAATTTTCAAAACACTGGACACAGAAGGAAAGAATAATCAGTCCTACATGCCAGCAACATCTCTGTTCACTTTTCTTGGAAGTCTAGCTCTTTTTTTGTGGTTAAAACTTAAAGACACAATAGAACATGAGCATGAAAGTGAAAATTACTACTTTGTAATTAAATAGTAGTCAGACTTCATTTCATACAGATGTACAAAAGCCATAACAAGTTTTAGGAAAACCAGAGAAAAAAGTGAATTACAAAAATGAGTAATAAGTACTAATGCAAAACACTAAAATAATTTCACCTAATTACTGGTTCATAAAAGTGGTGTTGTTGTAGCCGTGTCGGTTCTTAGGATATTAGAGAGTCCAGGTGGATGAGGTAATATCTGTTATTGGACCAACTTCTGTTGGTGAGAGAGACAAGCTTTTCAGCTACATAGAGTTCTTCTCCAAACCTGAAGAAGAGCTCTGTGTAGCTCAAAAGCCTGTCTCTTTCACCAGCAGAAGTTGGTCCAATAAAAAAATATTACCTCACCCACCCTGGTTCATGCACGCAACAGATATGGACAAGTACTTCATCCCACAACTAAATATGGAAAAAAAATCTAACTGGGAAAAATCAAGGGGCTCTAATTTGGATTACAGCTGCAGAGTTAGCAAATGAGGGATGTATCATGCTATGATAACATTTACATTGAATGTCAGCCAAAAAAGACAGAAGCCAAGATGTTAAAAAATGGATGCCTACGGTTAGGAGCCTGAAACCATGTTTAAGATCCTAAATAAACTGCTGGATTTTCAGAAGTGCCAAGGTCCCTGCAGCTCCCTTTTACTTCACTGGGAACTGCTGGCTCCTCAGCACTTGAAAAATCAGGCCACTTATTTAAAAAGCCTAACTTCATGCATGCATATTTGAAATTCTTGGTCAATGCTCCAATGACAGAGAGAGAATGCGTGAAGACAGTCAATAATATGGGGAAGCAGTCAGCCCTTTCCTCCTTCCTCCTATAGTCTTCTAGGCATTCTTAAATTTGGCACTGCAGATTCTAACAAGGATACTTTGGACTATACTCCCCCTATGCTATTTGCCCAGTTCCTAAGGGCTATGTCACAACTTCCAGACCTACTTTGGGTACTCATGATTATGGTCTTGAAGCATGGTACTACAGGATGCAATACTTCTGAAAGCAGTTCTTTAAGAAATTACATTCTATCATTGGAAATAACCTGCCTATGTGCACGTAAGACACACAGGGTTGGAAATTCAAACTTTTCTTGACAGGGTAGGTTGGCATAAAGATAAAATTCTAACTCATACTTCTTTCTAAAGTCTATAGAATTTTCTCCCCATCCCAAGCTAAATGTTCCAAAATCTTTTTGTAACAAATAAGATACCTACACAAAGTAATATTTTGCATGTCTATCAAGATCTCAGTGTGAATGCAGTGCAGATTAGAAATGGGAATGGAGCTTTTCAGCGGTAGATTACTTTTTCAAAAATCCAGATCTGGTAGTGACTCAGGGCTGCCACCATCTCACAGAAACTCAGTACCTTGTGTGACATGAGTCTCACTCCAGTCCCCAAAGGACAAGTGGAGTCTTTCCACACAATTCACCCACAAATGACAGCCTCGCTAGCAAAAAAAAAAAAAAAAAAAAAGCCACATAGTAACTGATTATGGAAAATTAACTACTTTCAATTCTCACCCTTCTAGGTGGCCTCTTCCTGGTCAGATTTAAGGCATGTTGGCAGGCAGTATGAGGAAATCTGCATTGCTGCTGCCCAAACTGTTCCTGTTCTGTGAAGAGACAGAGAACTTCAGTCTCATAGGCTGTCAGTCATCAGCTTTATGATAATTAATTTGCAGGTCGAACTTTGTTAACCCAGAGTTAAGGTTCAGCAGAAATAACACTAACCTTTTGGAAAATGTTCTTAAAGGATTGCCACACTTTTAAAAGTAAAAAACAAAAAACCCTGAATTTTAGTAGCTCTGGAAACCAAAAATTAACATTGCACTTTAAAATTAACCATCTAAGAACTAGAGATGTAAAACCCACCTTTGTCCATCAAGAATACACAATTTCATTTAATCAGTAACATAACTAAGAACACTTTGTGGTAGAATACCTTACTCTCACTTGTAGTATATTAGAAGACATTTAATTAAAAAAAAAGGGTCAGAGAACCAGCCCTCTCTCTAATGACTATTCAGCTAAGGCAGCGTGAACAGAACTTATTCCACCTGTGGTTAGGAAAAAAAATCCAGGGATTCTGAAAAGGACTTTAGTTGAATGATCTTGGGTCTTGTCTACAGACTAGAAACACTCTACAACAGAAGAATAGCGTACTGTACTAAAAAGCCCCTTCTAGCCAAGCCACTTCCATTTGGGAGCTTCAAAACTGAGGACATCGGAAACACACAGACTTGCGGGCTGTCTACACAGACCAGTTTAACTAAAGGGCGTGATTTTAAACCACTGCAAAATCCTGTGTAGACACTTGTTTTGAAGAATTTCATCTCAGTTTAGCTTAAGTCAATTCCTTTCTGACTTAAGATAAAAGGAAATAAAGCATTATTAAAATATAATTGTCTATACACGATTTTGCATTGGTTTCACTAAAGCTTTTTTTAAAAATGATCTAAGTTAAACAAGTGCAACTTTCTCATGTAGACTAATTAATAGAGTCAGTATTTTTTTCATTCTTAATTTGAGTATGATATGATCTGTGAGATTGTTACAGTTCAAGGCCTGATCTCATAGTTTTTCTGTGTTGGGACTCCTGGACTTCAAATGGGAGTTTTGTATGGAAAAGGCAACAGGATAGAGAATTAACATGATGGCTCAAATACATTTCACTTGGGCTATCTTTTGGAGACCATAAATGTGATGATTTCACTATAAAGTATTGTTCCACATGAATTATTAATACGATTATTGTTGCATCACATTAAGTTTAATAAACAAATGATGCTAATTGTAAAGCTCCCAGACACACTCTTGGCCATTTTATTTTTCTGTAGTTTCTTCCATGTCAAAATGCTCCTTAGTTTAGTGATAGTTAAAACAATGGAAAACCATTGAACAAGGACTAGACTGAACGCAAGCCTGGGCAGTTGCAGGGGCCAAGGGGTTTCCCACAGGTCTGATAAACGCAGGGGCAAGGGATTGATTGGATCACAGGTGTGTGTGACACAGAAGCACCAGAAACACCTCAGAATGACAGGTTTCAGAGTAGCAGCCGATGAAGTGAGCTGTAGCTCACGAAAGCTTATACTCAAATAAATTGGTTAGTCTCTAGGGTGCCACAAGTACTCCTTTTCTTTTTACCTCAGAATGAGACAGAGAAGGCAATAAGGAAGCCTCAGAGGAGCACTTGCAGCATGTCCCTGAGAAAAAGCTAAGAGAGCTTTGGAGAAGAGTGCTATCTGGACAGAAGTTTGGAACTGGGAGCAAAGAAACTGTATGCAGTTTGATTTCCACTTTGTCCAGGAAAACAGTACTTTGTTTTATTTGTAAATAAAACAGGATTGCATCAAAGAAATACCTGACTCCATCATCAAGTTCTCTGCTTAACAGAAATAACCCACAAAAGTTTTGTGATAAAACTCCAAATTTTGGCTGCTTGCATCAAAAGGAATAACAGTATTATCTTCTGCAAGGATCTCCATTTGAAAATATCAAATATGATTGCTTCAAAATACAAAGCTAGGAGATATTGATTGGGTAATTTTTACTAGCAGGAAGTTCTGTAAGATGAACAGAATTAGAAAAAAAGAAAACTAAATAATAGAGGAATGCAGCTTTGTTTCAAAATGTCTTGATTTACTTTTCTTTTTAATTTAGTAGTGCATCATTTTGAGTGAAGTTTTTAGGAGGTGATTCTTCACATCAAATTTTTGTATTTATTTTGCAATGGACAGAAAACAAATGAAATCAAAACCTTTCTTCATAAAGTAGCTCAAATTACTAAATTAAAGTTTAACAATATTTCTATGCTGGCTACCGTGAAACCTTATGGATAACTATATAGCTATTACTGTATGTATCCTAGGAGACCAAAGCGATCTTATGTTTAAAGACTTAATTCCCTACCCAAGTCCTAATACAAATCACATGGATCTATAAATAAAACAAGTAGCCTTGACAAAGGAGAAAGTTGACTTTTTATTTTGGGCCAGAATGTATGTTAACCTTCACTTATGGCTTATTATAAGCATAGTTTCCTATTGCATATTACCGTCCTTCCCTCCCTGTGTCCCCCACTCTTTTCTTACTACAAGGTGCTAGAAATCTCTTTTTGGCTTCCTAAATTATATTATATATATATATATACACACACACACACACACAGTTTTTTTAAAGAAACTTGGATTTTTCAAACCAGAGTGGCTAGAATTCTCTGATCTTAAAAATATATCTTGTGAAAATTACCAAAACGGTCTCCTGTTCTTAGAATCTAAATTCAGATTACTGACCAAACTGTCCAGCAAGATTATCCTGTAAAATACAACAACATGCAGAACCTAATAATTTAGGAAGGCATCTTCAAAAGTACATATTTTTTCAAAATGAAATAAAAGGGCATAAAACAGCTAATTTGAGACAGATCAGATTTGTGTAGATGTTACATCTTGTCTGAATATTTTGTGCATTTGAAACATGCAGCATTTGAAAATATTTCCTGTAATTCTTGTTTGTCAGGCACATCACTGGTTCTAACATAGATTATCTAATTGTAAGTCCAACCTCTGAAGCACAATTTCTTCAAAAATGCAGAACAGAACATAGGAAACACCCAGGTAGGATTTCTTACAAATCCTCTGCAGACAGAGAGGCAGACAGCAGAGAGGATGTATTGCAAAACCTGTGAACATAAAGCATGCCAGTACCCTTCCTTAATCTTTTTTAGTCACATATTTTTACCCTTTCATTTCAGAATTTTGACAGAAGTATAAACATACCTGCACAATATGAAGGAAAAGAAGAACATACATTGTTGTTCCCAATGGAGAAAGAGGATATCACATGACGACAGTGAACTTCAAGGGAAAAGGTTGTCAGCATGCTGGTATAAGTGAATACACCAGTGGGTAATTAAAATAGGACCAGCCCCCTCTGTAACTACTGGAGTGTAACACAGGCTTTGATTTATTTAAAGCAAGTAAACACATCTGATCTCATAACGCTGTATGATGCTAGTCCAGCCTCAATAGCTAGAGTTCCACTAAACTAGAGTGGCACCTGCCAATGGTTAAAGGATCTGTATTTAATATGTCTTTTTTCAAAAAATAAATCAGATGCTAAAATTAGCTTCAAGCAGAAACTTGGCCTACAAGTTCTCATGAACATGTAATGAAATAGCATCATGATATGTAATATGCAGCATTTTAAAGACACATCAAGAGCATGTATGTATCACAGATAGCAAGAACAGTGCCATAATACCTCATGCATATTAGCTGTAAATCATGGACAGCATATTTCTGAGCCACTGTATTAACAATATTACGTAAAGCCTAGTGTGATGGAGTATACAAACTCCACACTGGGCTGGAAAGGGTTAAAGGACAGTACTGGGCCCTGGTAGTCCCACCCCGCTGCAGGGCCCAGGTAGCCCCTCCCCCCTGCAGAACATGCTGCAACTGGAGACAGGGTTGAAAATGGAGCAACCTAGCACAGAAAGGGAGTCTGAGGATAGTGTGAAGGCTCCTGACAAAGGGGCCGGAGAAGCCTTCCTGAAGAAGCAGGACTGTATGCTGAGCCCAGTTAGGGCTCACGGTTTGGTTTCTTTTTAATTTTCTTTTTTTCCCTTATCCGGGACCAGAAGCTGAAGGAGGAAAGCGGCAGTAGGAAGTGACCAGGGAGGATAGCTCAGAGAGCCCCTTTGGAGGCCAAACACTGCTGATACTCCTATGGTCACAACCCTTTAGAGGGGGCAGGCCCAGGCTCCCTTACCACAGCTCCGAAGGCTGGGTGTGCATTAACCACTAGGCCATCCAGTCCATCAAGGACCCAATTATACCTGGCCTGACAAAATAATGGTCCAAGAACATTTAATGTCTGTTTTCCTTCTCTGCACCCTTTTTTATTTAAAAAAAACAAACCCTATTATTAAAACAGGAGATTAATCACAAAAGTGATATTAAAATTCTCCCACAACTTTGCGTAGGTGATGAAAATATCTCAGGACAGTTTGATCTTAAGTATCATTTGTGTTATAACATCTAGTCACAATGGAAGAATTCAGCATGGAAAGCCAGCCTTACACCTGAAAATTACTCTGCTTTTGTTGCTTCAGTCTCTCTCACAGAAGTCTGTTTTGTATTTTTAACACTAGATATATTGCATATTAGCACAGCTATTAACTACAAACTATTACCTCCTACTACATCAGCCACTATTTTTATAATGCTGAATATTTCATTTTTGAACTTCAATATTCCCTCTTTTCCAGTTTAATATGTCACAATTATAATAAACACTGTGCTGTACATAGAAAAAATGTATAATAAATGCAATAGGCTTCTAAAGATGACATTTACTATCTCCTTTAAAGATACATGCTTATTTCTGATTCTTTAGTTCACTTTATTAACAAATGCCAAACAGTAGAAAATATGCTCTGGTTCTAAAGGGCTCAAATTCAGCCTCTTGGGGTTGCTTCTACGGACTTTTGGGGACACTCAGGAGCATAGTCTGGTCTCTATGCTGAGGGGGTACTTCCCTCTCAACAGCTGTCATGTAATGATTAAAGTAACACAAAAGTGGTTCCACTTTTTCCTTCCAGCTTGACAAAGGCTCATAGGAATGACATTGGAGGGTGTGTCATAACCAAGGGTGCTGGTTCCTTCCTGGCTAGTAAAAACGACCTACACGGTCCAGATACAATATCTCCCTGGCTGAGCTCTGGAGCCGTCAAAGTTAAATACAAGGGCTTGTTGGGCTGAGAGTGTCATCCCTGCACTCCCACAAGATAATAGAAGGGACATGGAAGGTGTTAAGGAGACTTTGTCCTTCAATTAGTGATGACGGTCTTACATACAATGGTGCATCTTATATATATACACACATGGTCTCTTCCCCAAAGAGCTTACCTTCTCCAAACCAACTGGGAGTGGAAGCTCCCTTGAGGTATCAAGGGTGAAACAGGAAAGCTCCCTCTGCTATAAATGAAGGGAGGAGGTAGACAGCTAGGGCTTTCTTTCTTCTACTCTTTTCTGCCCTTCGATAGGGGTGTACACAGGGGTGACTCCGTGACCTAGCACTGCAATAATTTCTGTAGGCTATCCCGCCACACTAGAGGGTTTAAAGAGAAGGAGAGAAAAGAAAGATGGATCCAGAACAGGGAGCACTAATGTATGGAAGAACGTAGCTGTTTTTTACTACTTCCCCTTTCCAGAGCACCATACACATCCCATATAAGCCACTTTGTAGGATCTTAAATGGAAATATTTAACTCATTTTACAATTCCTCAACCTTTTTCTTTATATGGGAAAAGCTTCCTTTCAACTTCTGCAATCTTTATGAAAGCTGAAAAGAATCAGCCTTTAGCAAGCTAAGAAAACAAAGCAAAATACAATCAAGGCAATCCCTCCTTTTTCTACCTTTGGATTTTTCTGTGGTAAAAACTGTGGTTCTTCCATTGATATTCCTTCTTGCATTCACAAAACTCAAATAACTTTGTGCTCCTACTCTCAGCTATCAAACTCAATTTGGCCGAACACGAAACAGAATAACATCTCAATTTATAAGCCATCCATCTCCCTCTCTAACAGCCTCATACAAAACATTCATTTATACGTGCTATGGGGCATGCATAATTTAAAACTGAATGGGAACTTCAGGCGCAACAGTCTCCACTGAAATGTTGTTGACTAGACTAAAAGCATTTCCTTACAGACACATAGATACCAAGATAAGCCTCTGTGGCTTGTCACTGTAGTCACATAGAATCATAGACTATCAGGGTTGGAAGGGATCTCAGGAGGTCATCTAGTCCAACCCTCTGCTCAAAGCAGGACCAATCCCCAATTTTTTCCCCAGATCCCTAAATGGCCCCCTCAAGGATTGAACTCACAACCCTGGGTTTAGCAGGCCAATGCTCAAATCACTGAGCTATCCCTCCCCCCATTGCTATGCCAGGACATCTACTGCCACTTTCTAAAGGAATGCCTAGGGATCTCTGGTCCCACCTGTCCTCTTCTATCAGCCACCCTGGGATGATATAAACATTTTTACATATAATTAGCTCTCTGCCCATCCACTGTAGGTCAGCCATTTCCAAATACAAATGGTAACATTAACTACTGTTTCCAGCAGTGTCTCTACTAAACTAGGTCTCTACTTAAAATAATTAATTAGCATGTTATGTTTTATATGTAACAATTCCTGATCTAATAGTGAAATCTATACTTACAGGCATCTGCTATTTATGTTTACTGATACCAAAAGTTAACAAAATCTCAGTCCTTGTGTCCTTTTCTTTCATATTAACTCACTGTGTTGTGGGCCGTTATCCAGAGTCCTGCACTTACCCAGCTGTATTAACTGCATTGCAATAAACCTTCTAAGACAAAAAGAAAGGTAATCATTTTTTAAAATTGTGAATTTTTCCCCCATTGTGAAATGTTATGGTTTATTTGCCCATTTCTTGCAACATTTACAAGAGTTTAAAATGCATTGGCTACGAATGCCTAATGGAGGATTGCACAGATCCATACATTTTAAGGCGAGATGAGACCACTAACTGAACTTCTACATAACACAAACCAAAAGTAATTCCTGTAAGTAGAGGAAATTATTCTTGTAAGAATGTAAGGGAATACTACTGAGCCCAATAATTTGTGGCTAAACCGCTTTCAGAAAGGCACTGAATTTAAAGACTATGTAGATAAAGAGATGCTGAATGTACTACTTGCTCTGGTAACCTCTTCCAGTGGTAAAATTACCCAGACTTTTAAAAGTTGGATCTTGTTTCCAATTCGATCTTAAACTTCCAGCCACTGGATCTTATGCCTTTGTCTACTAGTTTAAGTAAGTTTGGTATCAGATATCTTCTCCCTGTGTAGGTACTTACTGACTGATCAAGTCAGATCTTAACTGTCTCTCTGGAAAAAGGAAGAAATAACTCTTTAAGTCTGTAATTGTAAAACAGGTTTTCCAGACCACAAATCATTTTTGTAGCTCTTTTCTGAACCTCCTCTAGCTTTCCCCAACATCTTTTTAAAGCATTAACACCAGAACTGGACACTGCATTCCAGTAGTTGTCTCATCGATGTCATATACAGAAGTAATACCATCTCTCTACTCCTCTTCAATATTCCCCTGCTTCTATATCCAAGGAGTGTGTTAGACCTTTTTGCCACAGAACTGCACTGGAAGCTCATGTTCAGTTGACTACTTATAATGACCCCTAAGTACTTTCAGAGTCCCTGATTTCCAGGATACATCCTGTAACTATGGCCTACATTCCTTGTTCCTAAATGTACACCCTTGCATTTGTCCATATTAAAACACATGCTGTTTAACTGCATGCAGCTCACCAAATTATTCAGATTGTTCTGTGTTCGTGACTTGTCCCCATTATTTATCCATTGGGAACTCCAAGAAACTCTGCTTAAGTGAATGGACACAGGAGGTCTCAAACACTGATCATTTTCTAGCCTCACTAGAAAAATGGCCTGGGTGAATTCCTTTTCTGCTGGGTGTTTCTACAAGGCATCTCAGTCTATGAATATCATCTACCAAGGCTATATAAACTACATCACTCCAGTACTTGTCCACTTTGGTCTTTTAGCCTTGGTCTCTCCCTGTCTCTTCCATTTCCTCCATCTTCTACTTTTATGTAACCTCCTGTTATTCCTTTAAGCAACCTGCCAAACAGCAATAATGAACATAGAGTGATCATGTACCACACTGTCTATTCAGTTAATGCCAGCTATCTTTCATATGTACATGACATTCTTCATCTTTCCAGTGTAACAAGTGAATTTTGTTTGAAAATCAAATTATCCTCATGGCACATGAACTCAATTAGTTTCTTATAATTTTGTTTTTAAGAGAAGAAAATAATGTCAGTTATCAAAATGGAAAAACTAGGCAATATTTACTCAATTTTAAATAATTCTCCACAAATTTAATATTACTAAAATCCTCAAGATGCAGAGCAGTAAAACTCTGAGGCTTGTTTATGAACAATCAAAATTCTGTTGTGAGTAGAAAATTAGACTATATTAAAGACTGATCAAAAACGTTTTTCAAGCTTCTTCCACACTTCAATAGCTTCAGCAATTTAATGTGAATTCCACTGTACAGAAACAAGTATCATTGCCAGCTTAAATATGTGAAGTAATTCTTCTGCACACCAGTTCAAATTAATATTTGTTACCTTCTGGCAAACAGTCAATATCCTGTCTATACTCTTCAGAGATTTTCATGAACTTGGGTTTCTCCCAAACAAACGTCTAGGCAAATTCCAAAGGTATTCAACCTTACTTTATGAGGATGACAAAACAACAGTCACCTTCCCAGCTGCTAAATACAAACAGAAAGTGGTTGCTTCAAAACAATTTAAATAATATAGGTAATGTAATCTCTGACATACCTTCTGTCTGAGCTTACTGACAGAAAGACTGAACCATGTACCAAACAGCCATTTGTTACCACATAAAATAAGATTTTTCAACCACACTGGCTGCACTGTCACAAAACTAATCACACGGCACTTATATTCTCTCTCTCATGCACCTTTTGATGCTATCATTAGCAAATCTAATAAAATATTCAGATCAATAGGTAGGTAGGGTGACCGGGTGACCAGGTATCCGGTTTTCGACCGGAACACCCGGTCAAAAAGAGACCCCAGTGGCTCCAGTCAGCACCACCGACCAGGCCATTAAACGTCCGCTCAGCAGTGCTGCGGCACTAAGGCAGGCTAGTCCCCACCTGTCCTGGCACAGCACTGCACTCCGAAAGCAGCCAGCAGGTCCGGCTCCTAGGCGTGGGGGCCACGGGCGCAAAGCCTCCTGCCCCCCCGCCTACTAGTGTTGGACCTATTGGCCACTTCCAGGGCACGCATAACGCGGTGTCAGGACAGGCAGGCAGCCTGCCTCAGCCCTGCTGTGCTGCTGACTGGGAGCCACACAAGGTAAGCCCCAAACCCGTGCCCCAACCCAGTGCCCCAGTCCTGAGACCCCCCAGCCGGAGACCGCCTCCTGCACCCCAAAGCCCTCATTCCCGGCTCCACCCCAGAGTCTGCACCCCAAGCCCAGAGCCTGTACCCCCTCCTGCACCCCAAGCCCCTGCTGCAGCTCTGAGCCCCCCCAAACCTGGAGCCCCCTCCTGCACCACAAACCCCTCATCCCTCGTCTCAGCCCAGAGCCCGTCCCCCAGTCCAGAGCCCTCACACCCCCCTGCACCCCAACCCCCTGCCTCAACCCACACCCCTCCCGCATGCCAAATTCCTTGGCCCCACCCCTCCTACCCCAGATCTGACACCCCCAGTCGGAACCCTCACCCCCTCTGGTACCCCAAGCCCCTGCCCCACCCCAGTAAAAGTGAGGGAGGGAGGGGGAATGTAGTGAGCAGGGGGCAGGGCCTTGTGGAAGGGGCAGGGCCAGGGTGTTCGGTTTTGTGCCATTAGAAAGTTGGCAACCCTGCTTGGAAGGATTTAATTTTTAGTTGTGTATGTCCGTAAATGTTGCATTCACCATATCCACACACACTGATTAAAAAAAATATTTCTACCAATAATCAAAATTTATAGATAGCCAAAGTAAGAAAAATGCTGCTTGAAAACTTAAGAGTTTGATTTAAGGATATTTATTTTGTATGTTTTGAGGTGCAATGTTGACAATTTTGTGTTTTAATGCTTATAAAGCTTTAACTTCTTGAATCTCAGTTTCTAATGTCATTAAATAATTATTGTCTGGTCCTGTTCCTGCCCCCTCAATTTCCCACAGTTGTGAAAATTTAAATAGAAAAAAATAAGGAAAAAATGCTTAAAAATAATCAATATCATCAAAAATTACAAAAAAATTTGAATTTGCCACACCTATGAATAGGGTTGACCAGAGATATCATGCTGTCCTAACAACGCTCTCAGCACTTCTTGTAGTACACACGATAGATTCCCTGTGAACATCACATTGTCCATCTGTACTTATATACCTGCACTCATGGGATAGTTTCTGAAAATGACCTTAACACTTCATCGTCCAGGATACATCCAGCCACTGCAAACCCTGATGGAGGAGTATAGTTTGGTTGAAACATTTCCATTTTGTTTATGTATGGATGTTAAATAGACTGCAAGGGAATGTCACCCAGACGTTACGTCTATCAAGCTATTTTAAAAACAAGCAATACAATTCTTCTTAGGGATGGGCATTTTCTAGAGAACTAAGACTCTCCTCAGAGGTCTTGTTGCAAAGTCCCAAACAAACAACAGTCTTGTAATCAAGTCCAAACACAAACAAAATGCCCCCAGAGTTTCTTCTTCCAAAAGGTTCCTGCTGAGTTTTCAGTCTCTCTAGAGATCAGAAGTTTGTGGGGTACTCTAACCAAGTAGAGTTCTGACTGTGTCCGGTACAAAGAATATCAGCAGCTTCAGTCACAGTTCTGTGGGAAGGAGGTGGTTTAACTCCTATATCCTTCCCCAGCATGACCCAATAGGAAGGCCAGAAAAAATCACAGCAATTCTGGGGCTACATTTCCGAGGATTCTCTCTCACTGGCCAGAGAAAGAAGAGGATTGCCCTGCCAACACTTCAAGGTTCCAGATGTGAGGCTTCCACAGAGTTAGCTGCGTACATCTTCTTCAAATCACAAAATGCAATTCCAGGACCACCCACTTCCTCTCTCTATTGTTGTTTCCTAAATCTGTGTTTGCAGAACCTCCCACCCTCTCCCCGCCCCGGAATATGATAGACTCCCCTCCACAGTCTTAAAGGACCCTCTGTAGCAATACTGATTGCTAGTATAACAGGGACCATTTACATACTTATTTTGAATGTCAGCTTTTGTTGTTCCCACAATAGGCATGAACAAAGACTGACTTGTCTCAGAGTAGCAGCCGTGTTAGTCTATATTCTCAAAAAGAAAAGGAGTACTAGTGGCACCTTAGAGACTAACCAATTTATTTGAGCATAAGCTTTCGTGAGCTACAGCTCACTTCATTGGATGCGTTCAGTGGAAAATACAGTGAGGAGATTTATATACACACAGAACATGAAAAAGTGGGTGTTATCATACACACTGTAAGGAGAGTGATCACTTACGACGAGCTATTACCAGCGGGGGGGGGGGGGGCGAGAAAACCTTTTGTAGTGATAATCAAGGTGGGCCATTTCCAGCAGTTAACAGGAACATCCGAGGAGCAGTGGGGGTTGGGGGAAATAAACATAGGGAAATAGTTTTACTTTGTGTAATGACACATCCACTCCCAGTCTCTATTCAAGCCTAAATTAATTGTATCCAGTTTGCAAATTAATTCCAATTCAGCAGTCTCTCATTGGAGTCTGTTTTTGAAGTCTTTTTGTTCTAATATTGCAACCTTTAGGTCTGAAATCAAGTGACCAGAGAGATTGAAGTGTTCTCTGACTGGTTTATGAATGTTATAATTCTTGGCATCTGATTTGTGTCCATTTATTCTTTTACGTAGAGACTGTCCAGTTTGGCCAATGTACATGGCAGAGGGGCATTGCTGGCACATGATGGCATATATCACATTGGTAGATGTGCAGGTGAACAAGCCTCTGATAGTGTGGCTGATGTGATTAGGCCCTATGATGGTGTCCCCTGAATAGATATGTGAACACAGTTGGCAACGGGCTTTGTTGCAAGGATAGGTTCCTGGGTTAGTGGTTCTGTTGTGTGGTGCGTGGTTGCTGGTGAGTATTTGCTTCAGGTTGGGGGGCTGTCTGTAGGCAAGGACTGGCCTGTCTCCCAAGATTTGTGAGAGCGATGGGTCATCCTTCAGGATAGGTTGTAGATCCTTGATGATGAGTTGGAGAGGTTTTAGTTGGGGGCTGAAGGTGATGGCTAGTGGCGTTCTGTTATTATCTTTGTTGGGCCTGTCCTGTAGTAGGTGACTTCTGGGTACTCTTCTGGCTCTGTCAATTTGTTTCTTCACTTCAGCAGGTGAGTATTGTAGTTGTAAGAATGCTTGATAGAGATCTTGTAGGTGTTTGTCTCTGTCTGAGGGATTGGAGCAAATGCGGTTGTATCGTAGAGCTTGGCTGTAGACGATGGATCGTGTGGTGTGGTCTGGGTGAAAGCTGGAGGCATGTAGGTAGGAATAGCGGTCAGTAGGTTTCCGGTATAGGGTGGTGTTTATGTGACCATCGCTTATTAGCACCGTAGTGTCCAGGAAGTGGATCTCTTGTGTGGACTGATCCAGGCTGAGGTTGATGGTGGGATGGAAACTTTTGAAATCATGGTGGAATTCCTCAAGGGCTTCTTTTCCATGGGTCCAGATGATGAAGATGTCATCAATGTAGCACAAGTAAAGTAGGGGCATTAGGGGACGAGAGCTGAGGAAGCGTTGTTCTAAGTCAGCCATAAAAATGTTGGAATACTGTGTGGCCATGTGGGTACCCATAGCAGTGCCGCTGATTTGAAGGTATACATTGTCCTCAAATGTGAAATAGTTATGGACTTGTGAGGACAAAGTCACAAAGTTCAGCCATCAGGTTTGCTGTGACATTATCGGGGATACTGTTCCTGACGGCTTGTAGTCCATCTTTGTGTGGAATTCTGGTGTAGAGGGCTTCTACATCCATAGTGGCTAGGATGGTGTTTTCAGGAAGATCACCGATGGACTGTAGTTTCCTCAGGAAGTCAGTGGTGTCTCGAAGATAGCTGGGAGTGCTCGTAGCGTAGGGCCTGAGGAGGGAGTCTACATAGCCAGACAATCCTGCTGTCAGGGTGCCAATGCCTGAGATGATGGGGCGTCCAGGATTTCCAGGTTTATGGATCTTGGGTAGCAGATAGAATGCCTCAGGTCGGGGTTCCAGGGGTGTGTCTGTGCGGATTTGTTCTTGTGCTTTTTCAGGGAGTTTCTTGAGCAAATGCTGTAGTTTCTTTTGGTAACCCTCAGTGGGATCAGAAGGTAATGGCTTGTAGAAAGTGGTGTTGGAGAGCTGCCTAGCAGCCTCTTGTTCATATTCCAACCTATTCATGAGGATGACAGCACCTCCTTTGTCAGCCTTTTGATTGTGATGTCAGAGTTGTTTCTGAGGCTGTGGATGGCATTGTGTTCTGCATGGCTGAGGTTATGGGGCAAGTGATGCTGCTTTTCCACAATTTCAGCCCGTGCACGTCGGTGGAAGCACTCTATGTAGAAGTCCAGTCTGTTGTTTCGACCTTCAGGAGGAGTACTTGTAAAAATACTGACTTGTATTTTTTTACATAGATGAACACTTTAAATATTCAGCTTCTTAGTTGAAAAAAATCTCTATGTGAAATCTGAAATTCTACTAAATAAGTAAATTAAAGTCCAAAATATCTAGTTTAACAATTACTTCAAAATTAGACTAAATCGTTTTTTATTTATGTTTCTGATTAATCTTTTAAAAACTGGCTTTTTTTTAAATAAATTTGTATTTAATTATACTGTATTATAGTATTTTAAACCCCTTCATTTAAAATATTCCTTTACCTTATTTTTGTCCAGGATGGTACTTTTGCCTGCGACACCCAGTCCGATAAAACCTGGGCCTTAATCCTTCAAACACCTAGGAGTATGCTTAGTTTTACTACAAGGAGTAGTCCCATTAAAATCAGTTAATGTTATGTCTTTAAAATCAATGGGACTTTAAAAATCAGAATAGTAAAGTCAAGTATGTGCCTAATTGTTTACAGGATTGAGGACCTGAAGAGCAAAAAACTTAAAAAAACAAAGACCACACCCTAGCTAGGGCCCTGATCCTCCCATTGTGCTCCATGTGGATGGACTGCTATGCCTGCACAGAACCTCAATGAAGTAAAATCGGTGAAGTTAAAACACATGGAAGCAGTCCTTCCATGTGTTTTACTGAAGCTAATTCCCACATTGCCTATTTTGCTATGGAATTTAGATTCTGATGATGGAAAAGAATCTGGAAGGGCAGACCTCTTACACCTGTGTGGAGTCCATTTGATGCCTATGTGTATCCAGTTATAATCCACAGAAATTCTTTACTAAATCAACTCCAGAAAGCTTTTAGTGAATACTTCTAATGGCCAGAGATGGGGCACGAGATTGGGAGGGCTCTGAGTTACTACAGGGAACTCCTTCTCAGGTGTCTAGCTGGTGGGTCTCACCCACACATCCAGGGTCTAACTTGGGGGCGGGGCAAACTTTTTGGCCCGAGGGCTGCATCAGGTTTCAGAAATTGTATTGAGGGCCTGCTAGGGGAAGCTGTGCCTCCCCAAACAGCCAGGCATGGCCCAGACCCCGCCCCTTATTTCCTCCCCCTCCTGCTCCTCGCCCCCCCCGTCCTCGTCCCCCCGTCCTCCCCCCCACCCCCGGGACTCCTGTCCCCTGACCGCCCCCAGAACCCCCACCCCTGACTTCCACCCCCCCCAACCCCTGCCCCATCCAACCATCCCTTCTCCCTGACTGCCCCTCGCCGTCCCATCCAACCCCCTCTCCTTCCTGACTGCCCCCCGGGACCCCTGCCCCCATTCAATGCCCCCATTCCCTGCCCCCTGACTCCCCCACCCCCTGACCACCACGCCCGAACTCCCTTTCCTTCTATCCAACTCCCCCCCCCCCGCCCCTGGTCCTGCCCCCTTACCGCGCTGCCTGCCTGGTCAGGCCGGGCTCTGCAACTGCGCTGTCCCAGGAGCTCACAGCTCCACTGCCCAGAGCATTGTGCTGGAGACACAGTGAGCTGAGGCTGTGTGGGTGGGGCCAGGGGCTAGCCTCATGGGCCAGGAGCTCAGGGGCTGGGCAGGAGGGTCCCGTGGGCCGGATGTGGCCTGCGGGCCGTAGTTTGCCCACTTTTGGTCTAACTGGTCACCATATTGGGGTTGGGAAGGAATTTCCCCCAAGATCTGATTGGCTGAGACCCTGGGGTGGTTTTACCTTCCTCTGCAGCGTGGGGCATGGGTCAGCTGCTGGTTTGAACTACAGTAAATTGTGGAGTCTCTTTAACTTGGAAGTCTTTAAATCAAGATTTGAGGACTTCAGTAACTCAGCCAGAAGTTATGGGTCTAGTTCAGGAATGGATGGGTGAGGTTCTGTGACTTGCAATGTACAGGAGGTCAGATTAGATTAGCATGATTAGGGCCCTACCAAATTCACAGCCACAAAAAAATCATCAAAAAGAGACTGTGAAATCTGGTCTCCCTCTGTGAAATCTCATCTTTTAAGTTCTTTTACCTTATGCTATACAGATTTCATGGGGGAGACCAGTGTTTCTCAAATTGGAGATCCTGACCCAAAAGGGAGTTGCAGGGGAGTCACAAAGTTATTTTAGGGGGTCGCAGTATTGCCACCCTTACATCTGCACTGTCTTCAGAGCTGGGTGGCTGGAGAGGGGTGGCTGCTGACCGAGGGCCCAGCTCTGAAGGCAGCAGCGCAGAAGTAAGGGTGGCAATACCATACCTTGCCATCCTTACTTCTGTGCTGCTGCTGCTGCTGGCGGTGGCTTTGCCTTCAGAGCTGGGCTCCTGGTCAGCAGCCATTGCTCTTTGGCCACCCAGCTCTGAAGGTACCGCCGCCATCAGCAGCAACACAGAAGAAAGGGTAGCAGTATCACAACCCCCCTACAATAACCTTGCAACCCCCTACCCCACAACTTCTTTTTGGGTCAGGACCTGTACATTACAACATTGTGAAATTACTGGTGATGACTCTCCTTGTATCTAGTTGCTTGCCTGCATTAAAATAAACTAAAAATTGATACAAAGAGTCCTGTGGCACCTTATAGACTAACAGACGTATTGGAGCATAAGCTTTCTATTAAGATGTAGTCCATACTACAGACACTGAGAAACCGTAGGCCACCAGGTAATGACTGCTGAAAAATGTCTCTTGCCAAAATAAGGAAGCAACCTATTTTCCCCAGGTGGCTCCCGGCGCTATGGGTCCAGTTGTGCTGTCAGTGAAATCAGTTGGAGCTTTACTAGCCACTTTACTTAGGAAGACTGGACCCTATATTTTAAATGATGTAAAAGGCAGCAGATATAATAATCCATAGGCACATGAATAAATCATTCACACAAGAATTGGTGAATGGATGTCAGCAAAATGTCGACTGTGCTGTTGAAAGGGAAGTACAGTTAAAAATGCATTTTACAACATCTTAACAGTCACTCGTGCCAAATTTTCTTGAGTTAAATTTTATTTTTCAGAGCTACAAAGAATCCCCTGCACTGATGTGTGTTCAAAATGAATTATATAAAAAAACCGCTTATTAGTGAAAAAAACCTATATATTTGGAATCTTTCCCCCCACTTGTATTCATGTTTATGCTTTATTAAATTTTAGTATTACCACTCTGCATGACTACATTTCTTAAAAAAAGATATCTTTCCTTCTCAAAATTAATTTGCAGTTTGGCTGCTGTTCCCTGTTACAAAATCACATAGTGGCATGAACTAAAAGTTCAGATCACTTCGTTTTCATTATCATCACAAGCAACCTAAGAAATGTTGCCATCAATAGTAAATTCACATGAAGCTGCATTCCGATGGCATGTTTTGTGCATAGTAATCAATTCATAACGCAATCTAATGTTTAAAATTCTGTTTATTCTTCAATTACTCTGCTAAATTGACTCTAATTTATTACATTTTCTGGTACATTTGATTTTGGATATTATGACATCCTGGTTCATGCCACTAGAGAGGAAACAAAATAGCCGGGATGCCTGAGGACAGATGAGAATATAATATTAACAGCCTGGAAAAATCAAGAATATCGCTGTCTGTTTCTGTTCCTATATAGGTCTTTTCAGCATTAATGCTAAAAATATTAACATTTCTTACTATAGAAATCACCATACAGCCATACCCTTGAAGGCCATTAAGAAGCTGCATCTGGTGCAGAATGTGCCAGCTCAGCCACTTAATAAGGAGTACATTTGACTGTAAGCTTTTTGAGGCAGTGCAAAGCAGAATGGGACCCCCATCCTAGGGCCTTTAAGCGTTAATGTAATACAAATAATAAATAAACCACCATCACAAGGGCTCATACAGTCTGCAATGGCTTCCTATATGCTTCTGGGTCCAATGCAAGGTATTAACATTGACTTTTAAAGCCTTACATGGTTTAGGACCTTGCTACTTGACACAATCCCTCTTCTCCAGCACCCCTGCAATACCTGAGCTGGAGCTAGAAAGCCCCACATTGTGTTTTTTGTGGCTATTGGCAGTGTTTTCAGTAGAGGGCCTTCAACTCTGGACTACACTTCCCCCACTTGCTTGGAAATTAAGTACATTAACCTTCAGGCACAGCATCAAACCCATCTGTTTACTCAGGCTTTTGCCAGAAAAACAGGATATCGTTACTTCAGCTTGTCATCAGAAGAGATGTCTAATTTGCTTATCTTTGTTATATTACATTTTGTATTTAAATTTATATGTATGCTGTAGAACACTGGGATAAGGACTTTTTTTTTTTAAATAAAAACATTGCGAAAGCTGGTAGTGACTGCGATATTTAGCTTGCCAGACATTTCCCATTATAAAAGATCCTTGCAACCATTTTCTGTAAAGTTTTAAACCCTTCCATTGTTTGCACTATCCCCTGAAATTCCATTCAGGATTGTGGAAACAAAAATTATTAAAAATTGCTATTTCTCTTCTCCCATTTGTGCTACTCAGGAGAATTTGGGCAATGTGCCAAAATAACTGAGAATGAACATTCTACGGTCAGGCACACAAAACTGCCACAGCACAGCACGCTCCACCCCCTCCAATTCCCCCCACTGTACTGGGAACACCTAGGACCTGCCAAAGCAGCTGTAATGGAGTCAAAGTCAGGCTGGGCTTGACTTCCCCCAACCACTCCTACCCCCCCGGTCCCAACACATAGGCCCAGTAGCCCATTTCTCCCCGTGGGATAAAAGCTTCCTTCTGCTGCCATCTAATCCTCAAGCAGTACTGCAAGTTTGGAGTTCAAACCTTGCTGAACGGACCTCATGGGAGGGGGATTGTTATAGCTGGACATAAGGTAAAAAACATTCAGTTAACAGCAAGATTTTGATCATCAGTCGTCATTAATTCTCCTGGTACTTATTGCAGGAGTCCAGATGTCAACCCCAGTATTCTAAATTCTTATTAAGTTGATTACATTCTGCCAACTTAAATTCTTCCCTGAAGTTTCAACAGGCTATGGTATTCTTTGCCATTTCCTATTCTGAACTCTTTGTGAGCTGCTGCATTCCTCCCCAGCCATGTCTGCATTTCAGTTGTGGGTACATAGAAGTGCCCATAGTCGGTGCACCTTAGCCCTTGTGACCGCAGTATGTCAGAGATGCATAATTTATTTATGCTGAACAGCTCTGCAGAAGGACATCAGAAAAACTGAGGAATCATCTCCTGTACCTCACAGATTGTAGAAGGAACCACCTTCAACAAGAAATTGTCGCATATTTCCACATACTGGAAGGAAAAAAAAAATCCGGAAACGTACCTGGAGATCATATAAGCAATCCAAAACAACTATAAAAAAAACCCTGATGACAGCCATCCAACAAAAACAAAAAATGGAACCAACTACATCTCCACAACCCACAGAACACCACTTCTAAAAGAAACCATGATACCAGAGCCACTACATGGATACTACATGATATCTCAACAGCATCAACTTATCAAGGCTATCCCTAACTGGAGCTGAATTATCTGTACTTTCCAAGGAACTGAACTTCTGCCCTGTCATAGAACCTGACACCATATTAACATTTGGAGAACTAGACGAATTCTTTCGCAGACTCCTCATAGAATTCTTTCACAACAAAGATGACACCAGCTACAACTACCACGTCCCCACTAACAGTCATAAGAAAAAAGAATCATCTGACTGGACATCCCACAGCGGACAAAACCACACACTTGATCATTACAATGACTGCTTCAGGGAAAAAAAATTGACTGTGAAATCCTTAACAAACATCACATCCACCACAATCTCTCTACTGCCAAGAAAACAGCTATACAGTCCCTGAAATCCAAGCATCAGATAGCGATCAAACCAACAGACAAAGGGAGTGCTATCTTGATCTTCAACTATGATGCCTATGTCAAACAAGGCCAACCGACACTTCTCCGACACCATATACTGTAAAGAATTCAAAGAAGACCCCACCCCACAACACAATTTACCCAGCAATTTAAGGATATCATCAAATTCTTTCCCAGACAACTCCAGAAGAAACTCTACAACCTCATCCCCCACCAACCTGCCCCAGGGACATTTTACATGCTTCCCAAGATACACAAACAAGGGAGCCCAGGCACACTCATCAAAGCTGGCCATGGCACTCTTATTCAAGGAATATTGGGAATCATAGCAACCATCCCCAAATACTCATCACACAAGGTACCAGCTTCCTCCAGGACACAACTGACTTCCTCCAGAAACTCCACAATGTTAATCACCTCCTTCAGAGCACCATCTTTGCCACCCTCGATGTCATCTCCCCATACACCAACATCCCTTCTAATGTGGCATTGCTGCCTGCCTCAGAGATCTACAAGACAAAAGACAACACACAGATATCCTTCCCAAACACATCGCCAAATTCATCCATTACATCCTCACCCGTAACAACTTTACATTCAACAACAAACACATTTTGTCCAAACCATGGGAATAGTGATGAGCACTATGATGGCTCCCTAAAATGCCTCTTCTTGGGTTACCTCAAGGAAGAATTTCTGGACAAATGCAACACGGAACCAATGATACATCTGAGTTACATGGACAGATGACCTAAACTCCCTCAGGTTTCCACCACAACTTCAACAACCACCACGCATCCAGCAAACTCTCTCTGGAATACACCCATACCAGCATCAACTTCCTGGACCATGATCAGCTTCAATAATGGAAAACTACAGACAACTATATACAAGAAACTGCCGAATCACCACACTTACCTTCACAGATCCAGTAATCACCCCAGCAATAAAATCTGTTACCTACAGCCTGGCACTTAGACACCACAGAATCTACTCCAAGGAGAAAGTCCAGGATATACACCTTAATGCGCTTAAAACTGCCTTCATCATATAAGGACATTCATCAAATAAGGACATTCCACCGGAGAAGTAGATCGCATCATGAAACAGGCCACCCAAATAACCTGAGAAAATCTGATTCAATATGGAAAAAAGAAAAAACCCTCCTACTGCACACCCCTAGTTGTGATATACCACTCCACACTGGAAGCCATATGGGGTATCTTTAAACAATTACAACCCATACTTGATAGGGACCATACCCTGAAAGAATTCTTTTCTGAACCTTCAAACAACACCCCAACTTCTCCAAGCTCATCATCAGAAGCAAGCTCCTCACAAACCAGGCCACACCAACTCAAAGTGGCACCAGACCCTATCAGAACAACACTGTAGCAGTGGAGAGAAGTCTACAGGTTTTTTTCAATCTTATCAACTCTTCCCACAACACACCTTTCAAGGTCCATGAGTCCTACACATGCCTATCACAACATGTAGTCTACCTTATCCACTGCACTAACTGCCCAAACAACAACTACGTGGATGAAACCAGACAAATCACTATGCTCCTGAACTATTTTTCCTTCATTCAAGACAAAAACCTGTGGGTGAACGCTTTTCACAAAACGATCATTCCACATCTGAACTCACACTCCTCATCCTCAAAGGAAACCTGCACAATGCCTTCAAAAAACGAGCCTGGAAACTTCAACTCATAACTTTGTTAGACACTAAAAATCATGGACTCAAAGACACTGGATGGATGGATGGCTTACTACAAAAATCTATAACCCACAAATTCTTCCCTGTCCTATGACCGCAGAGGTGTTAAGTGTCCACTTCACCTTGAGTGGTCTCTTACAACATGTGTTAACTCCTTGTGCTAAACAATCTGTTCTACCTTGTCTTTAGCTGTGACACTCTGAGTACCTTTCCCAGATCTGAAGAAGAGCTCTGTGTAAGCTCGAAAGCTTATCTCTTTCACCAAGAAAAAATGGTTCAATAAAAGATATTACCTCACTTGCCTTGGCTCTCTAATATCCTGGGATCAACATAGCTACAACACCACTGCATGGAACATAATGTTACTCCACAGGTGTGAAGACAATAGTTAAGTTGACGTTTACTATGACAACTTATGTCAACTTGTATCATGACACTCTGGTCAGGTTGGGGCATTTCCCATAGCATGCAACAGAGGCTGACAATGTGCACCCAGAAGAGTAGGATTTATTTATAAAAGATTTAATAAACTGCTAAATCAATGGTAATGTACAGATAATGGTATTAACAGCTACAGTTGTTCCACAATACATCATTCATGCTAAAGAAAACATTTGGGGGGAAAAGAAGGAAGTTTTTAAAGTCAAAAGCTTGGTTTAAAATATTTTGCTCTAACAAAGAAACCATAATTAATATATGTTAGATACTAATCCTCTTCCAATCCATTTGTTAAAGCAGAGCCATTTTTTCCATTCTCGGATTTCAAAAACCACACTTAAACCAGAAACTTCTGGAGTTTTTAAGATCTGCAGAAATAAAGTGTTGCCCCTTTATTTAAAGGGGCTACATCAGTTTTATTTCAAATATTGGAAAGTTGACTAACTTTTGAATAGGAAACTTGAAAGGCAAACATCCATCCCCTATTAATGCAACCTTGCAAACTACTGTTTGTTCCTTAAAAGGGTTACAGCTTAACATCTGAATTCTAAAAGAATTCAGCAAAAAGTTACCCTGAAATATTAAACTCTCCTTTAACAAAAGAGAAGTCTACATACGTGTTTGCAAGGTGTTTGAATAATTGCACTTTATAGTCTGTCATTCTGTATTTCTGAAGTTATGAAAACTGAAAAAGATTAATACAATGAAAATATTATGGATTCAGTCAGGGTAATATACACATATTAATTGAATTATATTAATTTTCAAATCTATTTAGTGTTTTCTACATTTTTTTGATGCAAACAAATACACAGAAACCATATGGAGTATTCTAGTCAACTATATTTTATGTAACAAATGCTATGGCAACTGAGGAGTATAAACACAGTAACTGAGTATCTTGAACAAACAAACAATCTCTTTGATGGAGATATGGATCACACAGCTTTCATAGTTTAGGCAATACATCAATCAAACTTATTACTATGAAAAGTTAGTGGTAGCACTAGAAGATTAAAAGGTATTCCTGAAGATAAACAAGTGCAGGCAAAAGCAATAAGTTAATGAGCAGTGAAGTTTATCAAAAGTATTTTGTACCAGCTTTCTGTAAAATTTGTATAATAAAGTTAACTAGATATAAAAATCTTAAAATTAGAAATGACAAATTCTTAATGAATTAAAGAATGTGGAAATTTGACTTGATCTAATAAAAAAAATGAACTAGAACCACACACGAACTTAAAAAATAATTCAGAGAAGCTTTCCATTAGTGAGTCAATATAACTGACCCCAAACAAAAAAGGTCCTAAATTGAGCCCAGAATAGGAAAGAGATTGAAACTTGGCTGATAAAACAATCCTGAGTTCCTTCCTTCCTACTCTTTGGCAATTAGAAGTCATGATTCAAATGTTCACCGAAATTCTGTTTGTGAAGGAAGTTGTGTCACAGAGCATTGCAGCAAAATGACAAAAACAAAACAATTCAACAGAAAAACAGGACAATTGAATTCAGAACTGTATCTGTTTTTGGAAGACACGCACTCCTGTCAGCATGGCATCTATCAGGCATGTTTTGGCACATTTGGATTGGTCTGGCTTATCTGTAAGAGCCAGAAGTCAGATTCCTCTTGTATGGTGACCTCAGCTTCCTCCACACACTTTGCAGTTTCATTTTGTTTCCTACACCTTGTCTGAACCATGCTGATTATATAGTCCCTGCATAACACCAAACTCTGCTTCTGTCCAGAAGACTAAGTAGTGCATCAGAATCCCATATTCTGGGTAATTCACAGCTGAAAGCAGAGAGGTTGTTACAACCCTGGCTGAGTTTGTGGATAGTCACCAGGTTGATGTTCTGGACATGACTCAGATTCATTATCTTTAAGTTTGGCCTTTCAGGCACACTCCTGGGTACAGAATCAAATGCTGGTACCCCTTTTGGGATGTGGAACCAAGCAGTCCAGCTGTCCTAGGTCCCAAGACCAGTGCTGCAAGTTGGGAAGGTCCCAGAGCTCAAGCTCGACTGTTTACACCATAATTAAACAGCCCTGCAGCCCAAACCCCACAAGCCTGAGTCAGCCATCATGGCCAGACACATGTTGCTAACGGCAGTGTAGACATACCCATGGAGTTCTCAGAGATAACTGCGAACAGTTCCAAGATTTCTTCAACTTGTTCATTAAGTATCCTATGGTGAATTCCATCAGGCCCTGCTGACTTGAATATATCTAACTTATCTAAATATTCTTTAGCCTAATCTTTCCCTATTTTGCCTTGTATTCCTTCCCCCTTGTTAATATTGTGTTGTGTTAAGTATCTGATCTCAGTTAGCTTTTTTGTGAAGACTGAAGCAACACCTCAACCTTCTTGATGGTGTCCATTATTAGCTCTCCTTCCCTACTCAGTAGAGGACCTATACTTTCCTTCGTCTTTTTCTTGCTCCTAATGTATTTAATGAACCTCTTCTTCTTGCTTTTTATGTCCCTTGCTAGTTGTAACTCATTTTGTGCCTTAGCCTTTTTCATTTTGTCCCCACATACTTATACACATCCTTAGCAATCTGTCCATGTTTCCACTTTTTGTAGGATTCTTTTTTAATTTCAGGACATTAAAGAGCTCATGGTGGATGCCATGACAACATCAAGCAATATTTTGAAACATCCTACCAATAATAAATCTGGGACTAATTTACAAGACTTATAACAGTGAAAAAACCTGCATTTATTCTAAAGGTTTTGTAACAACTAAAAACTGATGGATGTCAGACTTCACCTGAAAGTTTCTCATCAAATATCTGCTTCAGGATAGTATGGCACTTTGCAACAAATATTATTGGCCTTGACACTTTTCAGATAGTTCCACTCTTTGTCAGAGTTATGCTTTTATGGCACATATAGCTTGATGCAGAAGAAACTACAGTGCACAGCTTCATTTCACCCTCTCGTAATCCAAGATTTTTGCACCACTATCTGTTTCAGTGATCATTTTCCCATAGATTCTCTTTTTCTGCTTACATGGCAAGACAGCCTAGGTCAAATACATAGACAAGCTATGCTGCTGATTCTCCCTTTCACAGCTATTGTATCGCCTGTTTTACTTCAGTGGAAAGCTTCCCCCAACCCCCACTCCAATACCAAGTAGAAGAACCAGACCTGATAACTCACCAGTTATGAGCCAAAATGTATTTCAAAGTGAAAAAACTGTAGAATCACAATACGATTTAGGCAGTACTGTATCTACGAGTGTTCACGGGGACTAAGATGGACTTAATGCAGTACATGCGGCAAAAATTTAATTCACCCTATGTTCATTTCCATTTAGAAGCAGAACATAAACTTGAATATTCTATTGCATCTGATGTGTAAGAGTTGCACATACTGAGACAATGTGCAAATAACAGGTGCTTCTGCTGCAATTAGTTTTGCCAGACTAAATAAATTAGTAAATGATACTTTTATCTTTGTATTAGTGATGCTAAAACAAAGAAGTTCAGTTCTTGAGTTTATTCATAGAATCATAGAATATCAGGGTTGGAAGGGACCCCAGAAGGTCATCTAGTCCAACCCCCTGCTCAAAGCAGGACCAATTCCCAGTTAAATCATCCCAGCCAGGGCTTTGTCAAGCCTGACCTTAAAAACCTCTAAGGAAGGAGATTCTACCACCTCCCTAGGTAACGCATTCCAGTGTTTCACCACCCTCTTAGTGAAAAAGTTTTTCCTAATATCCAATCTAAACCTCCCCCACTGCAACTTGAGACCATTACTCCTCGTTCTGTCATCTGCTACCATTGAGAACAGTCTAGAGCCATCCTCTTTGGAACCCCCTTTCAGGTAGTTGAAAGCAGCTATCAAATCCCCCCTCATTCTTCTCTTCTGCAGGCTAAACAATCCCAGCTCCCTCAGCCTCTCCTCATAACTCATGTGTTCCAGTCCCCTAATCATTTTTGTTGCCCTTCGCTGGACTCTCTCCAATTTATCCACATCCTTCTTGAAGTGTGGGGCCCAAAACTGGACACAGTACTCCAGATGAGGCCTCACCAATGTCGAATAGAGGGGAACGATCACGTCCCTCGATCTGCTCGCTATGCCCCTACTTATACATCCCAAAATGCCATTGGCCTTCTTGGCAACAAGGGCACACTGCTGACTCATATCCAGCTTCTCGTCCACTGTCACCCCTAGGTCCTTTTCTGCAGAACTGCTGCCTAGCCATTCGGTCCCTAGTCTGTAGCTGTGCATTGGGTTCTTCCGTCCTAAGTGCAGGACCCTGCACTTATCCTTATTGAACCTCATCAGATTCCTTTTGGCCCAATCTTCCAATTGGTCTAGGTCCTTCTGTATCCTATCCCTCCCCTCCAGCGTATCTACCACTCCTCCCAGTTTAGTATCATCCGCAAATTTGCTGAGAGTGCAATCCACACCATCCTCCAGATCATTTATGAAGATATTGAATAAAACCGGCCCCAGGACCGACCCTTGGGGCACTCCACTTGATACCGGCTGCCAACTAGACATGGAGCCATTGATCACTACCCGTTGAGCCCGACAATTTAGCCAGCTTTCTACCCACCTTATAGTGCATTCATCCAGCCCATACTTCCTTAACTTGCTGACAAGAATACTATGGGAGACCGTGTCAAAAGCTTTGCTAAAGTCAAGAAACAATACATACACTGCTTTCCCTTCATCCACAGAACCAGTAATCTCATCATAAAAGGCGATTAGATTAGTCAGGCATGACCTTCCCTTGGTGAATCCATGCTGGCTGTTCCTGATCACTTTCCTCTCATGCAAGTGCTTCAGGATTGATTCTTTGAGGACCTGCTCCATGATTTTTCCAGGGACTGAGGTGAGGCTGACTGGCCTGTAGTTCCCAGGATCTTCCTTCTTCCCTTTTTTAAAGATTGGCACTACATTAGCCTTTTTCCAGTCATCCGGGACTTCCCCGGTTCGCCACGAGTTTTCAAAGATAATGGCCAGTGGCTCTGCAATCACAGCCGCCAATTCCTTCAGCACTCTCGGATGCAACTCGTCCGGCCCCATGGACTTGTGCACGTCCAGCTTTTCTAAATAGTCCCTAACCGCCTCTATCTCCACAGAGGGCTGGCCATCTCTTCCGCATTTTGTGATGCCCAGCGCAGCAGTCTGGGAGCTGACCTTGTTAGTGAAAACAGAGGCAAAAAAAGCATTGAGTACATTAGCTTTTTCCACATCCTCTGTCACTAGGTTGCCTCCCTCATTCAGTAAGGGGCCCACACATTCCTTGGCTTTCTTCTTGTTGCCAACATACCTGAAGAAACCCTTCTTGTTACTCTTGACATCTCTGGCTAGCTGCAGCTCCAGGTGCGATTTCAAATTGTTTTATTTATATAAAGTGTTTTCCACTATACAAAAGAACCATATGTAGAGCAGTTGAGGGTCAATAGTTACAAAAATATAGATTTAACATGCAATCGCTTTAGTCATAAGTAAAGTCTCAGTAACTTGAGGAGAAAAAGTGTCTTGCAACAGAAAAAAAATGAGTATGATGGGAAATACCAGGTGTGATATACCAGGGTATAATCCATACTAATCAGTAACTGTGTCGCCCCTGCCCTGTAACCTGGGGTGTCCTTTACAATGCCTTGCTGTAGTAGCTTCCAACCAGGACTGCTCACAAACAGTATCCAGCACATAAGTCACTCCCATCTATGTCTGTGGATGTTGCAGCCAGACAGCCACACCTTGGCTCCTATCAGCCTTAAAGATTAACACAGGGTGACCCCAACACACTCCTAGTCCCAGATTCCACCCTCCACCCCCGAAACGTATGTACTGTATTGCCCAGCCCTCACCTGGATAGTGCAAATATATTATGTCCGTCACTCCTTTAAAGGAATAATATACACACAACTTGTTACTACAAATAAAGTTACCCAGACACTTCAACTTGAACACAATAGATTAGATAATACAATAAAACAAATGTATTAACTACAAAGAGAAAAAAATTAAGTGAATACAAGTAATGAGGCATAAAAGTCAGAAATGGCAACAAGAAAAATAAAGATAAAATGCTTACTGGTGCCTAACAAACTATATTAGATTCAAAGCAAAGTTTTTTCATCACATGCTTTCAGCAGTCTTACTGAACAAACTCTTTAGGTCAGGACTCCTCCCCCAGAGTCCAATGGCTACTTCCTTTGTCTCTTCAGGTGCAGTGAATGTGATGGAGGGGAGGGAAGGGTGGAGGTGTTCACCTTGCCTTGAGGTGTTTGCCCCTGCTTTTTATAGTTTCAGTCCCTCTCTTGAAAAACATTTCCAGCTGGGAGCAAGGTGACAGGTTGTCTGTGTGAAAGGAAGGAAGGAAGGAAATGCCATGCCATTTCTGTGCTAAGATGTAGATTTTTTTCCCCTGCCCCCTTTCCTGCCAAAGAACGGCCATTTAGCAGGTAATGGTCCATCAGCCTTGTTTACATCTGGCTGAAACATCATCTTACCCTTTGTCTCTGAGGGACTGGTTTGGCCACTCCCCAGACTTATCTAGAAAACATACTTTTAGTCAGGATTTCAGTTTATGTTTATA
Organism: Lepidochelys kempii; assembly: GCF_965140285.1. NCBI lineage: Eukaryota > Metazoa > Chordata > Testudines > Cheloniidae > Lepidochelys > Lepidochelys kempii. The sequence continues at coordinate 46,114,334 of NC_136380.1, forward strand.
ACTTCACATATAATGCTGCTATGTGCATTTTGCCATGGTATTATTGAACAGCAAATTATAAGTTTTGACGTAACTTAGAAGATATACTTCATACAAAGATTATTACAATAATGTGTTGGTGTGAACACAGGGGAATATTCTGTCATAGAGAGTATGTCTACACAGCAAAGAAAAACCTGCAGCTGGCCCATGCCAGTCAACTCGGGCTCGCTGGGCTGTTTCATTGCTGTGTAGACTTCTCAGTTTGGGTCCCAGAGCTCCAGCTTTAGCCTGAGCCCAGAAGTCTACACAGCAATGAAAGAGCCCCGCAGCCCAAGCCCTGCGAGCCCAAGTCGGCTGGCATGGGCCACATGCGGGCTTTTCATTGCTGTGGAGACATACCAAGAAAATACAGGGAAGAGAGGGGAGTAGATAAATATGCATTAAATCCAAAATGAACATAAAGAACTAGCCGCACAAGTTCTCATATTTCAATAGCTGTTACTTTGATTTTTCTCTGAGTAGGAACAACCTAACATGGTCCCTACTTATGTGAGTGATATACTGTAGATTCTCAGTGCATTATCCATAGGTTTAGAAGGATTCATTCTTTTTTTTGGTATATGTCAGTAAACATTGATTTAGCCATCCACACACATACCAACAGAAAAATATTTCCATCAGTAATAGGCAAAGTAAGAAGAATGCTGCTAGAGAACTTAGTTTAATTTAAGGATATTTACTTTATATATTTTGACATGTGATGTTGACATAATATTTTAAGTTATAAAGCCTTAGCTTTTTGAAACTCAATGTCTACTGTGATTAGTTGTTGACTGACCTACCATAATTTCCCGCAACTGTGACAATTTAAATTGATAAAAAATTAAGAAAATGTTTTAAAGTAAACATTGATATTATCTGTTGAAATTATTTTTAAAAAGTTAGTTTTGCCAAACCTGACTATCCATGAGTCATGTACAATTACCCACAGCCCGTATGTCCTCCTTGAAATCTGATTTACTGTATAACCTACCACTACAGAGAAGTCACCTTTAAGAATCTATTTCTTGGCTGAGAAAGTCACTACCTGGTATGCTATTTGGAGAAAAAAATCAAAATACAAAAGGGCTTTTTAAAGTGTTGTTCTGCACACCAAGTGAAACAAGTGGCAAGAAGCACCTGCACTGGATTCAAAAACATACCTGAACAGCCATATTTGGGGTCGGGAAGGAATTTTCCTCCAGGGCAGATTGGAAGAGGCCCTGGGGGTTTTTCACCTTCCTCTGTAGCATGGGGCACAGGTCACTTGCTGGAGGATTCTCTGCTCCTTGAAGTCTTTAAACCATGATTTGAGGACTTCAATTGCTCAGACATAGGTGAGAGGTTTTTCGCAGGAGTGGGTGGGTGAGATTCTGTGGCCTGTGTTGTGCAGGAGGTCAGACTAGATGATCATAATGGTCCCTTCTGACCTTAGTATCTATGAATAAGCTTGACTGAAAAACAGTGGGTATGTCTACACTGTAATTAAAAACCCACAGTTGGCTCATGTCAGCTGACTACAGCTAAGGGACTCGGGCTAAGGGGCTATTTAACTGCAGTATAACCGTTCGGGATTGGGCTGGAGCCCAAGCTCTGGGACCCTGCAAGGTGGGAGAGTCCCAGAGCTCGGGCTGCAGTCTAAGCCCAAATGTCTATACTGTAGTCAAACAGCCCCTTAGCCCAAGCCCCTTAGCCCAAGTCACCTGGCATAGGCCAGCCACGGGTATCTAATTGCAGTGTAGACATAACAAGTGAGAACTTACTTTGGGACAAGAAAATGTCAATTACTTTGGGATGGCAGCTAAAGCGTGACCAGAACAAAATATACCTACAGATGTTAGATACCAATATTTCACTTCCATATCAAAAAAATTCTCCATGCATTCCACCTTTCAAAGTAACTATAGTTTTGCCTGTATTTACATCTACCTCTGTTGCTTAGGAAAGCTCTGTGGCTACATATGCACCTCAATACCACCTAATAATTTAGTGTTCACATTCATTTTTAAACAGCAAAGAAAACCACAAAAGATAGAATTTGGAGTCTTTTGACTGCAGTAGTCATCTGCCACAAGTTTTAAAGGGGATACAGTTCATAACAAAGGGCTCTGGGGTTGTGTATCCTGCATTCAAGAGGAAGTAGTGTGTTCTACATATGTTAGTACAGAAGCAACCAGAGCAATACCAAAAGAGGTTGCAAAAATGGAAGAGATAAGGAATACTGACTTGAACCTTATTGCAGTCACTGATAGCAACTGTTCTTATTCCAGCATCATCTTCTGATCAAGCAGTAAAAAGAGATGCAAAACACAGACTTCCTGACATAATTTCCATTGGACCTGTGCAAGCTCTTGGAAGATAATGCACTACAGTTTCATATTCTCACGGCTATCACTAGAAGAGTTAGTAAAACTATAAGATATTTCAATATCACTTATATGCTCTCAAGGAAATATTTCTCTCTGTGCTTTGATGCACAACTGTGGGGAACTCCAATCATTTCCCCCAACAGCTACATGAAGAAGAAGATTTGACTTAACTACACCACTCCAGACAGGAAAAATTGAAACCTAACCCTTGCCTTTTTGCAACTGCTATTTTTTGATTCCTTGCTTCCTGCACACACCTCTTTTCAGTTGTGTTTTAATCCAATACATATATTGGTAGGTATAGGTACATCTTACGCATCACATTTCCTTAATGTCTTTTTCTTTTCTGGGTATCTATCACTGTTTGTACCTAAGATTTTAGACCTTTAGAAGATGGTATCTAATTATGTAATGAATATGCGCCTCCGCAGTCACCATGATTTTTGCACCACAGCCAATAGTTCTTACATAAGTATTTGTCTACTCTAACTACCATTAGTTAAGTAAATGTTCCCAAACCTCTGCAATGAAATTTACCCTCACTTCACTAAAGGAATTGGGGAAGGAAACAGTTAATTGTCTATCTTCATCCACTGGACAACAAAATTCAAATGTGCAAACAGGAAGCTGGATATCCTCTCACTTACATTAGCCTATTTCCTAAAGCATTTCCATCCTAGACAACTTCCTGTCTAAACAGGATACCGTGACTTAGTTATTGTCACAATTTCTGTTCTGTGAATTAGAAACTTTTATTTTTAAACTGCATCTTGAAGAAAACATTTGCCAGGTAAATTTGGGATGGTGACCTAGGGACAAAAAAGTATCATTTCAATGAAAGATCTATCAGAGTGATTTCAAACCTGGAGTTCTAATAGGCTTTCATTCTTCTTTTTAAGTGAAGGGGGGGAAAGATGGTTGAAGGCAGATGGAACATGGGGGGGGGGTCACATGCCTGTGTCCGTGCAGAGTGGGGAGGGAGAAAGCAGCAGGGCGATTGGCTGAAGACTGAGCAACCCCCACTACCTGAGGCTGCTTCTCCTTCCCTGCTGCTGGAGTCCCAGCACTTCTCACAGTCTGCTTTGCAGACCGCTCACTGAGGTGAGTCAAAGTGGCATCTTCCAGATTGGGAAGAGGAGCAGCAACATGGTGCTCAGCACCAGGCAGCTCAGGTGGAGCCCCATCCAGCCCAAGAGCCTTGGGAGTGAGCGAGGGGAGCAGGCTGGGGGGGGGGGAGGTGGGAAGAGTGGGGAAAAAAGGGCAGACCCTGCTGCTTCCATGCCATCCCAGCAGCAGGGGGGTGCGTTTAAACTCCAGCAGCCTCCAACATGCGTATCAAGGAGAAGGCAATTTGGGAGTCCCATATTCCCCCTTCCAACAAAAAGTGACTGATAATTCTCCAACTTCTTGTTAACTGAGACGATCCAGCCCCAAGCACAATCCCACCCTGGTGCCACCCACCCTGATGATTCATGGGGGAATGTGCATCCCAACTGTGTTGCTCCTTTTGTTAGTCTTATTTTGAACACTTGCTAAATTGATTGAGTATAGTTCAGGCAGGGATACCTGCAAGCTCTGTAAGGGGCTGGGCAGCCACAGGACTGAGAAGGAGGAGGTAGTTGCTACTATATGTTATGTACATACATATCAAGTTTCAGGGGATGGAGACAGAGGCAACATACAAAGTGGTCACATGCCCCCACAGAACCTTTCAATTGTGACTCCCCCCACCCCACCCCCATCCACAGTTACGTGTCACCTCTGGTTGAAGGGTTCCCTACTGTACATACTAATAAAGTATCCTAAGTATTTTACAGTATTGGGACCATAAAATGCATACATAGGCAGATTCAACTGACATTCAAGTCAAACATCTGATTTGTTTTTGTTATTTAGGGTAATGGAAAGAAATATGAAGTTTATATTTCAGAAAATGTAGGGCCTCCAGAGATCCAAATGACCATATATAAGAATAGCAGTATCATTTCTGGCTTCATTGCATTTATTTTATTTTACTTTATTATCTGCTTTGACCTATTTCACTATGCCAAATGGTAGTACAAACAAAATTCAGACAATTTTTAAGAAGCTACAGTAGATACAGAGCAGTTTCACAACTTATTTACATTTTTATAAAAAGTGAGAATGAAACTACTTAACAGGGCTGTTGTGAGGCTTCATTCATTAAATTGTGGAAAAATTTGCTAAGTTTTTTCGGTGGAAGATGTTGCAGAAATGCAAAGTATTATGTTAATTTTTGAAATCTCACAAGCTAAATGCCCTTCCTCTGAAAGACTGCCATAATTATACACATACAGCCATAACTTTTTACAGTATAATCCATAAACTATCCTACAAAAGTATATTTAGAACTTGATTACGAGTGCATTGACATTTAGAAACAAGAAAAATGCTTAGATCTTCAAAACACATGCTTTCTTACATTCTTGCTGTACTGAACAAACATGATCTTAACCAGATTAATATGTACTTCCTTGAAGCTCACGATTTCATCTCTTTCTTTTCCCTATCCAAAATACTAAAAAGGGCACATGAAATGAACACCTACCAGTTTATGGAATTAATATTCATTGACACAAATGCAAATCTAAAGCAATATAATGGTTCACAACATAAAAATCATACAATCAAAAAACTCTTTTAACAATTAAAAACTATGACACGTTTACATTTTTGTAAAATATGCTGCAAATATGATGTCATGACATATGCAATCATATTGTCATCAATAAGACAACAGTACCGCTAACAGAGCTATGAGCTGGAAAAGTATCTTGGAGCTGGCATGCCCATTGGATTTGACACACACCCACACAAACTACAGGTTTCATGCAAAATATGAAGTGCTTTGGTATTAAGCATGGATGGTTAGGTTTATTCCACCAAATTTATTCCTGTTAAGCCTGGATCCTGCAAACACTTATGCACAGGTTTAACGTCAAACACAAAAGTAGACCCATTAGCTCCAATGAAAATACTCATGTTTAAAATTAAGCCCATGAATAAGTGTTTGCAGAATTGGGGCCACAAAAAGCATGCATTACAACATTATTTTTTATTGCACTATAGACACCATGACCCAACAATTACATAATTAAATAATGACAGTTGAAAGGATTTAATTTTCATCTTTAGAAGGCCATACACTTTCTGAACAAGTAACTCTATAGGTCTACTATAAGACAATTAAGAAGCATGCAAGTCAGTGATTTGATATTAACCAATTGTCATTGCAAATAAAAGTCAATACAGAGTTTTTAAATACGGAAGATCAACGACTGACTGAGATTTCATGTCCTCTGTTGTCTTCTACAGCTCCGACAAAGAACATTTTGCTTTTAAATTACTGCAGTTTTCTTTTTAGTTACAACATTTAATACTTAGTAAACACACTACATCTTACTGATTTCTGAAATCAATTTAGATTAATCCAATAACTAATAAACACTCTCTCTTTATACGTTTCACTTTTAATTTTAAAGTGATACTCTCAATTGAAAAAATGCATTGGTCTGAAAATGTTTTACCTCCTATTATCATTATAAGTGCAAGACTAAAATAAGAAAATCTATTTTGTTCCATTTTCTTGTTATGATTATACATAAAATTTTGTCAATTTCACTCTTTCCTCTGCACTGTCTATTTCAACTACATGAAGATTTATTTTAAAAAGTACAAAACTGAGATTATAAAACATATGAGTGAGCAGGGAGACTTAGGGGCTTGAAACTACTTTAACTTATCTTTTGAAGTAGATTACATTTCTATGGGATGGTGGGGCTACTTTACACCAGAAGCTAACAAACTTGCTTGTTGTCAGCAAGTAAGTACATAGATATGTGCACAGATATATTTCGTCGTGGTGGTTTGACACACTACATGCACCACAGCCCTGATTCTTAGACTGCCCTGTGCAGGTGGGACCCTTACGCCAATACCTTGGAGTTAGCAAGACTCCTGGGAGAGCAGACCCTTGGTGCCAGAGCAGCTTGCAGTACCATGGCCGATATTTCTTGTAATCGACAAGAACAAAAACATGGTGCCCACTTCTCTTCCAGAACCGGATCCATGGTTTATAGCTTTGTTTAAAGTGAACTAGGTTTTTTTTTTTTTTTAAAGTTGCTAGAATAGAATCCATTCGTATATTCCATCACAAGAAGCAAAAATATTTAAAACCCAATATTTGAAAATCATTTTTCCTTTACTTACTTGCCCTGAGTTCAGGGTTCTCCACCCTGCCTGAGTTGATGATGTTACTAAATGCTAATACAGGATGAAGATGCAGCCAGATTAGGAAAACAGTACAGAATATTTTAGTTTAAAATAAACTTTAATTGTTACATTTATCCATGTATTTTAGTGATTTAGTAAAGGAAACAGTTATTGTTATTTTTTTAAAATATATCATTTCAGTTCACTTTAGACTAACAAAGTGGTTCTCTTTGCATTTGCTTCTCAGCCTGGTCTAACTTTCCATCACCAAAACACTGTATTATTTTATGTAGCACCAACCACAAAGGAAGATAAGATTCCTACTCCAAGAAGCTTAATTACAGAAGCAACGCTAACAGTGCTCTGTTAAGTCATGCTAATGTTCTACAATTTGTATTTAGATTATGTACCTTGTTTCCATTCTGAGGAAATTTGTTTTAATAAAGTCACAGCAGCATAAGGCACTACATCTTTATTTTCAAAGTGGATATGGAGCTGGACACTATTTCAAGCCATCTGATGTTTCTTCCTAAGCCTCCTTGATCTGCTATCTGCTTGTATACTTAGGATAAAAATTAGCAAACCAAAAGAAATGGGAACGAGAATAAATATCAGCCATTCAAATTGTTTATTTCATTAAATGAAGAGTCTAGCTCAGAATAGTTTCTCTTTTTAAGAATAGGTCAAATGCACTTACGATTTTGAATTTATTTTCAGAGACTATCATCAAACGTACGCCAGAACTAATCCGTAACAAATATTTTAATTTTGTATGAAGATCAAAAAATAAACCCACAATATAATGTAATTAAAAAAAGGAATTAAATTAAGCTCAGAAGTGCTTAATAGTGGATTTCTACAGATGTAAACAATCAAATAGTATTCATTAACAATATGGTAAGGGACAGTCATATTTGCCAGTGCCACATCTAAAACAATTGGTTATTCACTTAGCTGACTGAATACTAATATTTTTTTCAAAATAAAGAATAATTTCTAAAGCATTCGTTGGAAAAATTCAGTTGTTTAGCAGAAGACCACTCTAGCTTTTACATTATTTTTCTGATAGAAAAAAAGTAGAGCTCAAAAAAGGAAAAAGCATTTGTTATTTACAAAGTAGACGTCTACATTTAAGTTCTGAAATGGCTGCCTGTTCTACATGCTTCTGGGAAAGTTTACATATGTCTATGGTTTTCTTTGGCACGGTTGTAAAACACACAACCGTAATCCAGTTCCTGTAATAGGGGCTTGTTTACAGCGGTTCTTTCTTCCTCCAACACACTCAGTAATTCAACTGCTTTTCAGACTTTAGTGCTCTTTCATAAAATAATATCAAAGTAAAATAGATGTATTTCAATATCTGACAGAATAAATGCATCTATGGTCAATCCTCTGTACATAAGCTAAAGCATAAACACATCAGTTTTGGCGCACATGCAATTTAGGATTAAGTACAGTCTTTAGCACATAATGACAGTTCAGGTTTGGGTAGAGAATTGTGTAGTTCTTGGAAGACACCTAGTGTGCAGTTCCATCCAGAAAATACCCATTTTTTCTCCTTCATTGTGTTTAATACCACAGGCACCAGGAATAAACCCCATTTCTTCTCTACAGAGATGAGAAATGGCAACAGCCAGCCACAGGGGGCAAGGTAAACCCTCTTCTCTCATTACATTTTTGCAACGATGACTTTGCCTTTGCTTTTTTCTATCCTCAGGATGTGTGGGTTTTGTTGTTTTTGTTTTGTATTTTCCCCCAAAAGGTAATGACAACTTATTTATATTCAAATAAAAATTTGAATATATATACAGACAAAGTCAAGCTGACGGTCAACAGACATATTTAGGCAGCCTCTGCTTGCAATGCAGGATTTATCCAAATCTTCTGTCTGAAAGGTATGAAACATGGGGGGGGGGGGGGGGAATTCACAATCTCCCAGTTACAGTGATAGGAAATGCAGTATGTTAGAATTTGAAGGAGCATAGAGGTAATTACCACCAACATATCCTCAAGAAACAGTAAATCTGCCTCAAAATACATGTTAACTACTTATGCTAAACAATCGGTTTCACCTCGTACTTAGCTTTGACACTCTGAGTACGTTTCCAAGACCCGAAGAAGAGCTCTGTGTAAGCTTGAAGCTTGTCTCTCTCACTAACATAAGTTGGTGCAATAAACGATATTTTCTCACCCAGCTTGTCTCCCAGTAAGAGGCTGACTCACCCACTTCACAAATCTCTAACATGGAGAAGGGACTCAGAGAGAACTATGGGGAGTAGGAGGAAAAATCAGTATCTCTCCCCACCCAATCTTTGACCAGGTTGAGAACCAGTGGAGATTGCGAATACTTTTATTTACACAAATATAAAACAAAACTTTGAACTAATCCAGAACTTCTGAGGTATGCATATTATTATCCTATATAAATACATGTTCTCATTACTTCTATCCTGACCATACTCGCTGCATGTGTTTTAGGCCCCGAACAAACCTTGGGGTACAGGCTGACCCCTGTACCCCAAGCAAAGCCTCAGTGACCTCAATGGGGCACTATGTGGGGGTAGGAGTCCACCCAAGCAGATCAACTTTCAGGATTAGGACCCTAAAAGCAGTAAGCTCCTTTGAGGCAGGTACTGTGCCATTTTATGTGTTTGCAGAGTGCCCTGCACAATGGGGCCCTAAACCTGACTAGAACCTTAGGGCACTGCCACCACAACATACATAAAGAATAATGGTCTTCCAGAGACAGAGAGACAGCACAAGGGGAGATGGAGGAGGAGATATCATTATCAACACCCTACCCCCATCTGCCACTGAGTGGAGGCTGAGAGACTCGTGCCCAGGAAGAGAAGTGAGTAGTCATCATCATCATCAACCCACCCACACATCCTCCCCCAGAACAGACCCTGTCCCCGTGAGAGAGGAGAGGACCTGCCTCCCTCACACACACACAAGAAACAGAACTGGGGAAAGGAGAGAGATTATTTCCCTGCCTTCAGATTTCAAGCACAATCACTATCTGTGGTCCTGAGCGCAGGTTTTTACTACCCTGGTCTGATATTAGGCTAAAGTAGCAGCCAGTTGACAGAAGCCCAGGGGGGTGGAGATGTCACCACCAGCTCTGATACAGAGCCCAGGAGGCACCAGCCAGCCCCCGAGCCCACTGGCAGCCCAGCGGCGGGGCACAGGGCATGGCGGCGCTGCGGCACTAAGAGCGCGCAGCCTAGCAGCGAACTTACCCCGACCGGCTTACGCCGTCACCTCCTCCTCCTCCTCTCCGGCCCCAACTCAACGCGGCGCCCGGGTCCTGCTCATCCCGCGGCCGGGGGCCGGCTCCGCCTCCCGCTGTCACCGCCGAGGTCCTGGCAAGAGACAAGCGCCCAACTCCGGGCAAGGACTTCGCCGCACGCCTCACCTGGGCGGGCCGCCTCCTCCTCCGGGCAGCGCCGCGGCCCGAGTGACGGCGCGGCTCAGCCACTCAGCCGCCAGCCCGGGGCCGGAGGAAGCTCCGCAGCCAATGGGAGCGGGGCCAGGGCGGGACCCGGCTGAGGAGGCGACACCGGCCCGGCGCTGGGGTGTCCCCGCCGCTCGCCTGATTCCAGCCGCACACGCGCCCCGCGGGGCGGGCTGGGGCAGCAGCGGGGAGAGGTTAACAGGGAAAGGGCAGGTGGGTGTGGAGCCCGGGGGTAGGCGGTGGGGTGCCGGGGAAGCGAGTGGGGGAGTGGTGGGAAGGGGGTTTGAGGCGGGTCTGGCAATAACTGGATTTAGGGAATGGGCGATATTAGATTTGAGATGAAATGAGGGAGGGAGGAGCCCGGAGGAGACCAGGGCGAAGCAGTAGGAGGATGAGCGCTGGATACATAAAAAGGAGGGATTTTTTTCCGCTTTGCAGGCACCCCATTCTACGTTACCAACTGTGGCTAGCTAGAGGCCGCACTGGAAACAAAAATTAGCTTTTTTCCGTTCACAGGTTGCTCCTGTGTGCTGGGTTACGCGCAAAGCGAAGCCACAGTTGCAACCACTAGTGGGGATGAGGGTAAATAACCCTTGTCTGTGTGTATATAAATCTCCTCACTGTATTTTCCACTTTATGCATCCGATGTAGTGAGCTGTAGTTCATGAAAGCTTATGTTCAAATAAATTGGTTAGTCTCTAAGGTACCACAAATACTCCTTTTCTTTTTGTGAATACAGACTAACACGGCTGCTACTCTGAACCCCTTCCCTTTTTGTAGCCTGGTTACTGTCATGTTCACGTTCCCCTCAATGCAGCTTCAGATCGTGCATTTTCACTGCTGGTCCCCCTTTGCCTCCAGCTTCCCTTCCCCAGTCACTGGCACCGGAGTCATTGCAACCCCGCTCACCAGCCTGCTGCCGCTGTCCGCCCTGTGCTGGGCACCAGGGTGATCAGTGGGTAACCTCTCTAGCATCACCATTATGCAAAACTTGGGGGTGGGGCGAGGGAGAGACGCCCTTTGGGTTGGAGGCTTTGGGGAAATTGTTGGGGTTTCTCCCTGGGGCGGCGGAAAGGAGGCGTCACGTACCCAGCAAAGCCCTCTGCGCCCATGTTGAGAGAGGAAGAGCCTGAGCACAGAGCAAACCCCGCCTGCCCCCCATCTCCAGAGGGGAATTAACACACCGAGGGAGAGGGAAGAGCCTATGGGCAGCGGGTGTTGCGGGGGCCTCCTCCCCAGTGCGGCGAATCGGGGTCGATAAGGCCATGGGCGTTGGGGGCCTAGCCGCCACCTCCAGCACATGGGGCAGCAGCGGGGCCCAGACCCGGTGGAGGGTGGGCGGGATCCGAGTCCCCCTCGGTCTCTGCCCACCCCGGGCCTTGCCACAGCGTGGGGCGGTAAGAGGCACCCAGGGTAGGCGGCGCTCGCTTCCCCCCTGCCCCCGCTCCCAGCTGCGGCTCGCCCCGCCCCCGGCCCCGCCCTTCACGGGGTCCTCGCTGCCGCGGCTCCGCCCCTTCGCTCCTCCCTGTTCCCAGCCGCGAGCAGCGGATGGGCCCGGCCTACGTCTGTCCCTGAGCCGCCGCCGCCGCGGTGTTTCTGGCCTAGCGGGGGCCGCGCCGCATCGCCCTGCCGCCATGGAAGAGGACATGGAGCTGGAGAGGTGAGAGGGGCCCTCCGGGGTGTGTGTTCCCGGGCGCTGGGGCGGGGTGGGCCCGCTGTGATCTGCCGCGCCGGCCTGGCGCACGCACTTGTTCCCTGTCCTGGTAGGCCCCCTTCAGCCCTGGGGGATGGAGCAGAGGGGTGTGGGGGCGGGGGAAGCGCAGGGATGAAGAAATGAAGAGTTTGGGAGCGGGGTTACCTGGGTAGTTCCCTCTTGAGTTTTAAAAGTTCAGTTCTAGACCCGCCCCTTGACATCCTCCTGGTGGGAAGGGGTCATGGGTAGGGTTCGTGGCCACTCCTGTGCCAGACCTTTGGGGGAGGCGGCCCCACGACGGGCTGGTGCTGGACCCAGTAAAATGCACATTCGTCATGTCCCCTCCCTCCTCAGTCTGGAAGTGCCTAGCTAATCTTTCTGCTGTCAGGTAACAGCAGCTGATTGAGAGCCCACCTACTCGCTGTGGTGTGGGGCCTGAGAAAGTAAATAACCTGCATTTGTAGTTCAGAGGGGCCATTAGAGAGCCTTGAAGAGAGAAGCTGGAGCACTTTTGTTTAGGTTTCAGAGTAGCAGCCATGTTAGTCTGTATTCACAAAAAGAAAAGGAGTACTTGTGGCACCTTAGAGACTAACCAATTTATTTGAGTATGAGCTTTCGTGAGCTACAGCTCACTTCATCGGATGCATACTATGGAAAGTATAGAAGATCTTTTTATACACACAAAAAGAAAAGGAGTACTTGTGGCACCTTAGAGACTAACCAATTTATTTGAGCTTGAGCTTTCGTGAGCTACAGCTCACTTCATCGGATGCATACTGTGGAAACTGCAGAAGACATTATATACACACAGAGACCATGAATGGATGGGCTATTACCAGCAGGAGAGTGAGTTTGTGGGGGGCGGGGCGGAGGGTGAGAAAACCTGGATTTGTGCTGGAAATGGCCCAACTTGATGATCACTTTAGATAAGCTATTACCAGCAGGACAGTGGGGTGGGAGAAGGTATTGTTTCATGGTCTCTGTGTGTATATAATGTCTTCTGCAGTTTCCATGGCATGCATCCGATGAAGTGAGCTGTAGCTCACGAAAGCTCATGCTCAAATAAATTGGTTAGTCTCTAAGGTGCCACAAGTACTCCTTTTCTTTTTGCGAATACAGACTAACACGGCTGTTACTCTGAAACCTGTCTTTATACACACAAAGCATGAAAAAATGGGTGTTTACCACTACAAAAGGTTTTCTCTCCCCCCACCCCACTCTCCTGCTGGTAATAGCTTATCTAAAGTGATCACTCTCCTTACAATGTGTATGATAAACACCCATTTTTTCATGCTTTGTGTGTATAAAAAGATCTTCTATACTTTCCACATATGCATCTGATGAAGTGAGCTGTAGCTCACGAAAGCTTATGCTCAAATAAATTGGTTAGTCTCTAAGGTGCCACAAGTACTCCTTTTCTTTTCACTTTTGTTTACTGTCTGTTGTTCACTGGTGCTGATTAAAGTATTGAAATTTCCTATTTTCCACTTTGTTGTAAAGAGACCCTACAGCGTTCTATGCCATATAATAAAAATTGAATCTTTTTTTTTTTTTTTTTTTAAAAAGGAGTACTTGTGGCACCTTAGAGACTAACCAATTTATTTCAGCATGAGCTTTCGTGAGCTACAGCTCACTTCATCGGATGCATGCCGTGGAAACTGCAGCAGGCTTTATTTATACACAGAGAATATGAAAAAATACCTCCTCCCACCCCACTGTCCTGCTGGTAATAGCTTATCTAAAGTAATCATCAGGTGGGCCATTTCCAGCACAAATCCAGGTTTAGACCTCCCTACCAACACTACAGAAAGAGGGATTCTAGGTGGACTCCTCCTGAAGGTCGAAACAGCAGACTGGACTTCTACATAGAGTGCTTCCGCCGACGTGCACGGGCTGAAATTGTGGAAAAGCAGCATCACTTGCCCCATAACCTCAGCCGTGCAGAACACAATGCCATCCACAGCCTCAGAAACAACTCTGACATCATAATCAAAAAGGCTGACAAAGGAGGTGCTGTTGTCATCATGAATAGGTCGGAATATGAACAAGAGGCTGCTCGGCAGCTCTCCAACACCAGTTTCTACAAGCCATTACCCTATGATCCCACTGAGAGTTACCAAAAGCAACTACAGCATTTGCTCAAGAAACTTCCTGAAAAAGCACAAGATCAAATCCGCACAGACACACCCCTGGAACCCCGACCTGGGATATTCTATCTACTACCCAAGATCCATAAACCTGGAAATCCTGGGCGCCCCATCATCTCAGGCATTGGCACCCTGACAGCAGGATTGTCTGGCTATGTAGACTCCCTCCTCAGGCCCTACGCTACCAGCACTCCCAGCTACCTTCGAGACACCACTGACTTCCTGAGGAAACTTCAATCCATCGTTGATCTTCCTGATAACACCATCCTGGCCACTATGGATGTAGAAGCCCTCTACACCAACATTCCACACAAAGATGGACTACAAGCCGTCAAGAACACTATCCCCGATAATGTCACGGCTAACCTAGTGGCTGAACTTTGTGACTTTGTGCTTACCCATAACTATTTCACATTTGGGGACAATGTATACCTTCAGATCAGCGGCACTGCTATGGGTACCCGCATGGCCCCACAGTATGCCAACATTTTTATGGATGATTTAGAACAACGCTTCCTCAGCTCTCGTCCCCTAAAGCCCCTACTCTACTTGCGCTATATTGATGACATCTTCATCATCTGGACCCATGGAAAAGAAGCCCTTGAGGAATTCCACCATGATTTCAACAATTTCCATCCCACCACCAACCTCAGCCTGGTCCAGTCCACACAAGAGATCCACTTCCTGGACACTACAGTGCTAATAAACAATGGTCACATAAACACCACCCTATACCGGAAACCTACTGACCGCTATTCCTACCTACATGCCTCCAGCTTTCACCCTGACCACACCACACGATCCATCGTCTACAGCCAAGCTCTGCGATACAACCGCATTTGCTTCAACCCCTCAGACAGAGACAAACACCTACAAGATCTCTGTCAAGCTTTCTTACAACTACAATACCCACCTGTGGAAGTGAAGAAACAGATTGATAGAGCCAGAAGAGTTCCCAGAAGTTACCTACTACAGGACAGGCCTAACAAAGAAAATAACAGAACGCCACTAGCCGTCACCTTCAGCCCCCAACTAAAACCCCTCCAACGCATTATTAAGGATCTACAACCTATCCTAAAGGATGACCCAACACTCTCACAAATCTTGGGAGACAGGCCAGTCCTTGCCTACAGACAGCCCCGCAACCTGAAGCAAATACTCACCAACAACCACATACCACACAATAGAACCACTAACCCAGGAACTTATCCTTGCAACAAAGCCCGTTGCCAATTGTGCCCACATATCTATTCAGGGGACACCATCACAGGGCCTAATAACATCAGCCACACTATCAGAGGCTCGTTCACCTGCACATCCACCAATGTGATCTATGCCATCATGTGCCAGCAATGCCCCTCTGCCATGTACATTGGTCAAACTGGACAGTCTCTACGTAAAAGAATAAATGGACACAAATCAGATGTCAAGAATTATAACATTCATAAACCAGTCGGAGAACACTTCAATCTCTCTGGTCACGCAATCACAGACATGAAGGTCGCTATCTTAAAACAAAAAAACTTCAAATCCAGACTCCAGCGAGAAACTGCTGAATTGGAATTCATTTGCAAATTGGATACCATTAATTTAGGCTTAAATAGAGACTGGGAGTGGCTAAGTCATTATGCAAGGTAGCCTATTTCCTCTTGTTTTTTCCTACCCCCCCGCCCCCCCAGATGTTCTGGTTTAACTTGGATTTAAACTTGGAGAGTGGTCAGTTTGGATGAGGTATTACCAGCAGGAGAGTGAGTTTGTGTGTGTATGGGGGTGGGGGGGATGTGAGAAAACCTGGATTTGTGCTGGAAATGGCCCACCTTAATTATGCACATTGTAGGGAGAATGGTCACTTTGGATGAGCTATTACCAGCAGGAGAGTGAGTTTGTGTGTGTGGTTTTTGGGAGGCGGGTGAGGGGGTGAGAGAACCTGGATTTGTGCAGGAAATGGCCCAACTTGATTATCATGCACATTGTGTAAAGAGTTGTCACTTTGGATGGGCTATCACCAGCAGGAGAGTGAATTTGTGTGGGGGGGTGGAGGGTGAGAAAACCTGGATTTGTGCTGGAAATGGCCCACCTGATGATCACTTTAGATAAGCTATTACCAGCAGGACAGTGGGGTGGGAGGAGGTATTTTTTCATATTCTCTGTGTATAAATAAAGCCTGCTGCAGTTTCCATGGCATGCATCCGATGAAGTGAGCTGTAGCTCACGAAAGCTCATGCTGAAATAAATTGGTGAGTCTCTAAGGTGCCACAAGTACTCCTTTTCTTTTTGCGAATACAGACTAACACGGCTGTTACTCTGAAACCTTTTTTTTAAAGGGGGTTGCATTAATGTGGATGCTTACAGTTTCATTTACCTAAACATCAAGCCTGCATGGCCTGGAATATTTGGGAGCACAGGGGTCCCAGTTTACAGAACACAAACGTACTTGCAAGAGACCTTTGACTTTAGTTTGAGAAGTAGAATTGTTTTCCTATTCTTACAACATCAAGTATATTTTACTTTTACCTGTCTTAGACTATATAAGTGGTTTCCACATTGATGTTGAAGCATATACAGTATACTACCAAAAAATATTTAAGATGTACTTTGCAGTACATGGAAATAGGTACTATAGTATTCCAGGATTTCTGAGGCTGCCATTCTTTATGGGAGCCCTTTATCTCCCTATTGCAATATCATTCCTCTGTCCCTGTTGTGAGGCAGTAATCTGATTCCAAGTGGATGCATTCAGGAGAGTAGTTTATCACAGAGGGAATTCAGGTTATTAGTGAGAAAAAACAGGGGCATTGAAGTAGGGAGGTGGTGGAATCTCCTTCCTTAGATATTTTTAAGGTCAGGTTTGACAAAGCTCTGGCTGGGATGATTTAGTTGAGCATTGGTCCTGCTTTGTGCAGGGGGTTGGACTAGATGACCTCCTGAGGTCCCTTCCAACCCTGAGATTCTATGATTCTATGATACTGCTGACTTTCTGTTGAATTCTGAAATCCTCTGTTGGGTTGGCGCAAGTTACCTCATTGTCTTACTCTATCCCATGGCCTGGTTATGATCTACTGGAAAATATAACTACCAATCTTAAAAGTGAGACTAGTGTGCTCAGAAGACTTTTTGGGCATGTGGCCCACAATTGTGGAATTTGCTTCTGGGAAGACTATGAGCCTCAGTGTCTTCATAATAAAATGTAAACTCAACTTTTTCAAACTCCTTACTTAAGGAAAAGCATACTTGTATAAAATAAATAAATGAAACCTCCCTATTAAATGAAGAAAGATGGGAGATTTTCCATGATCACTTTAATAAACTTGTGTTGCATGCCAGTACAGTTATGACTGCAACTAGATCACAGTGGAAGTTGGAAAATTAATAAGCCTTGTTTTGTTAATTGAAATGAGAAAAGCCTAATCTCTGACTTTGTATTTATTATAGTCAAATTGTGACTACATTGACTGGAATAACTTTCAGGGAGAATAAAATGACTGATGCTTTACATTCTGTTTGGATGAGATCATTCATTCTGCTATGCAAATTGACTTAAGTCATATCCAGACGAACACATTCAGTTTAAATGCAGGTTCATTTAGTTGACTGCAGTCATATCAGACCTCTGTTTTACTTTCTGGTTTGGAAATGGACCAGAAACACCTACGTTACTGGTAAATCTTGTTGGTGTTATGCTACTTATTGTAGAATTGCCTGGGAAGAATGACTGAAATAATAGTTCTGCAGCATGACTTGTCAACACTACAACTAAACCATGTATAAACAGAATCTCATGTGAGATTACCTGTTAGCTGTATGTCTAACGATGATAGCATGGGTAGTGGCAAGGCAAGCTTCCCCCACTGCTCGTCCAGTGTGTCTCACACCCAACTATAAGGAACTAACTTGATGGCTCCATTTACAAAAAATAACTTGTTGCCCCCACTGTCTGCCTCCAACTGATATAGTAGATGGGACAAAGATAATAGTTGTGCTGGTGGAAGTGAGGGGATAATCAGGCCTAAGAAAATTTAATGATCCATTTGCCTCTATAATTTTTCAGTAAGGCACCTTTCCCCTATGATCTTAAAAAACGACTACAACCGCACTGGTCTGACATATCAAACTAAATAAGAATATATCATGGTGAGGGGTGGTATTGGCAAAAGTTTGTGAAGGCCGCATTACTTGCTGTAGCAAATCTAAACTGTACCATCATGACTTCTACATCTGCCACACATGTTACAGAAAAGCTATTTTAGGGATGTTTTTAAAGAGTTTTAAAAATATTTATTTGAGCTATTTTTAGGTGCCTTAGCTACCATGAGTCCAAGTGCTCAAGGAAACATACAGGTTTATAACAATGACTTAAAATAGTGTTTTAAGTGTCTACAAGCATTATACATTTAAAGTCTGTTATGGACACCTTCTGGGTCTAGAGCACCTGCTGAGTCCCACTAGGAAGCCAGAAGTTTTCCAGACAAGGGAAAAAATTCTAATTATTTGTCCACATGCAGGTAAGACTACAGTCTGGTGGTCTGACAAGAAAACTTGGTTGTCCCAAGTTTCTGATAGTGACTTCATTCTCTCAGGCAAATTAAATTGAAAGATAGTTGCTGCTTTGATGGTCTAAAGCAGTAATACTCAGACTGAGGCTTGCGAGCTGCAGGTGGCTCTTTAGTGTGTCTCCCTCGGCTCTTTGCAGCTCATGATATTAAAACAATGTGTGATTTATTTATTAACCAATCAGGATGCTTTTACTATGTTACTAACCAATTGTAGTTGATAAAATAATAACACTTAGTTAGTCATTTTGCTGTGACTATATCCATCTATCTTCCCCCATCATTATAGATATATATTCTCCCATCATTTATTTATATATTTTTATATATTCCTCCATCATACTATTTAAATATGAATCGTAGTACTATAATAAATGAAACAATGAATTCACACTACTGTGGCTCTTTTGGGTAATGTTGATTGCTAATATGGTGCCTGATCCACTGAGTTCTGATATCACTGGTTTAAAGACAGTGCTCTACATTCTGTTCATTCTGTTTTGGATTATTGTGCCAGGTTTTCTCACTTTTATTCTCCTTTTTTACTGTCACTAACTCACTTGGTCTTATGTTCTGTATTTTTCTTGCTTTAATATAAATTAAAATGTTACTGTCACCAGGAATGATGGATGCTGAATTGGCTACCTCTTGTTATGTGACCCTTACACAGTCTGATATTTAAAGCATTAAAAAAGCAGTGACTACAAATACCTGCAGGTTGTAAATAAAGCTACGTTTCTCATTCACCTTTGCCACTATCTATGGCAAGTATGCCATAGAGCTATGCATGCTCCCCCCACATCCCCTCCCCCCCAATAATTTCAACTCCTTTCTGATGGAAATTAGAGGCTGGCAATTTCCTCTGAACATCCTATTATTAATTGGAGAATATCCAGAATATAAATATGAAACTTTTCATAGCCTTATTAAGATACTAGGCCAAATTCCAATTAAATGTAATTGATGCTGTGAGTATAACTTACACTTCAAGGGATAGGTATGCAGGGTTATAAAAAAAACTAACAGAAGAGTGTCAAAGTGTCTGACAGGACTGGATTATTTTTCACCTCCACTGTTCTTACTTTTTCTTCCCTGTTCTACACCTTTGGCATGTTAATTGTTCACAACACCATTTATGTCCCTGCTCTGAAGATTTTGCATTCTAAACAATCAAATCTCCTACAGATAAGAGATCCTACCTTGGGCCCTAGAACAACACAGCAAATATGCAGTCTTATGGGAATATATTAGAGGTTGTTGGAGAAAGCGTTGGATATACTTTTCCTCACTCATAATTTTTTCCACAGTTGCCAAAACATTTCACAACTCCTGAATAGCATGTCCTACTAGAACTGCCTTCCAAACCTAGTTTGCAGTGTCATCTATTTGAAATTGTTTGTTGTCCTAGGTGATAAGGCCCTTAGCATCTGGAATAAACTCCTTATAGTATTGTAAAACAATGGGATGTAATACTAAAAACAGTTTTACTTTTTGAAGTGCACAAGTTGCACTTAAAATCTAAATCCTTAAGCTATAAAATTACATGTTAGAAAGGAAGCACAATTTAATAGCTAAAAGTAATCGTTAGACTATAGATCTAGCAATCATAAGATCTTGGTTCTGTGTGTAGGTCTGCCACTTGACATGGGGTATGCAACGTAAAGGTGATCTGCCAAATAAAAACTGAGGATGAATTCCTGTGTGGAATCTTCACTAATCAGACTGTGGGGGTCATTAGCACAGAAAAAAGCTTAAAATAATGCTTTTTTTTAAAAGAAGTGATCTATTGTCAGCCTTAAAACTGTTTAAAGACAGTTTTCAGAGTAACAGCCGTGTTAGTCTGTATTTGCAAAAAGAAAAGGAGTACTTGTGGCACCTTAGAGACTAACCAATTTATTTGAGCATGAGCTTTCGTGAGCTACAGCTCACTTCGTAGCTCACGAAAGCTCATGCTCAAATAAATTGGTTAGTCTCTAAGGTGCCACAAGTACTCCTTTTCTTTTTAAAGACAGTGGAATTCTAAATCAGGTGAGTTAACTCCAAACTCTCCTAAGGCATGCTTTCCATTTGATTCTTATATGCCTATGTGACATATTTGGTATTTGTTTTAATCCTGTTTCTTCGCTGTTCAATGTGGCATTCCTCAGGCTCCATTTTTTGAAATCCCTTTTCATCAGTTTCTGTATATATCCATTTAATTATTTCATGTTACATCCTGGGTGTCCATTGTTGTTAATGTCCCTTATGTATGTACCTCTTCTTGCTGACTCTAGTACTGGCATTTTTGTCCTGTGCCAATGCTTGGACACGTTGTAAAAACAGATGTCAGGATCCTTAGGTGTGTTGAAAAAACAACTAGCTTCTCCAGTTCCAATTACATTCATGTATAATAGAATGGCACTTGTGGTATCCGTAGCACTACCATCTTGAGTTCTGATCTTCAGAGCAAAACCGGGTAGAGCCTAGTCAGTTCTTGAATGTATTTAATGCTGCAGGAAGTGGTTTTGAATATTCAGTCACTACTGAATCAATGCTCCATCTGGTTCTAGGGGACGTAGTATCTGAGCACCAGAGCGTAGCCTTTTATTTTATTTACAGTGAATTTTTTGATGTTGTATTACACTGCCATGGGTTGGGCTCTGATTGCTACGGTTGCAAACTCAACATAGTGAAATTGCTTCTGGAGCTTTTCTCAGATTTGGGGACTCTAGGAACACACAATATCCAAGTGTAACGATCATATAAACACAATCACAAGTACAAAGTCTTATCTGTACTATAAGTTTTGTTAAAGTAATAAGCAAAGTTACAATTACCCGTGTGTTGTCAGATGCTGGCGGCATGTGAGTGTTCTGTCAGTGTGCTGTCCCAGCTCTGCTCAGATAGCGAACACAGCAGACCTCGATCGAACTGCCCAATAAAACTACAGACCCATTTCAGTAGCGAAGGCACTTGGCCAGGTTTATTGTCGATGAAGCATGGTATTATGTCCTATACGTGCTACAAGTACATTTAACAAATGCATGCCCATGACAATGGATGCAGCTCAGTGAATGGCCAAACTTTCCATTTCCCCCTAGGCTGGCCAAAGACACTCCCTCTGAAATTCCTTTTTATACCCCAATACAAACAAGTTACGTACTGCCCCTCTGACTTGGCTAGTTACTGCCCCTCTGATGTGGCTAGGTACCACCCTTTACCATGTATATGTTGGTTCAGTCAAAACATCTCTATCCATCACACTGTCATCCTGACCTTATCTTTAAAAGGGGGTCAGTGTGTCCTTGTGTCATCTTTGGGGAGTGTGTGCACACCATAATTCTGTGTTCTGGTACCACCCTTCTCGAATGTTCTTGCAGGGGTGTCCTGTGCCTAGTGCTGCTTAGGAGTGTGTGTGTTTTTGCAATACCAGCCCTGTTCTGGCCAGGGTCTGTGAGCCTGCATGCAGGAAGAGCCTGACTTCTGCTCACAGCCTGACTTTTGCTAACTTTGCTTTATGTTAGCAGGACTTGACCACTACTTTAGTTCAGGCTTCTTATACCAGGTCTCATGTCTCAGACTCTCTCTTTCTACTATACCAAGCATATAGAAATCCTATGAAAACCTATGGAATTATAACTATAGTCATTGTGATGGTTTCCCCCTGGGGTGCCACCTGGAACTGAGGTACCACTGAGCCCCCTCACCTGCCAGTCAGGACTCCTCCTCATGCTGTTCTGCTGTGACACGCTGAAAAGCTCTGCAGCCTGCACTTTCGCCAGCAGTCATACAGATCAGGACACACGCAGCTGCAGTTACATGCAGGCTATCTGACCAGCTCCTGCATAAGAAGGTTACACCCAAGGTAACTCCCAGCTCCCCTGGCACGCACCCCCTTTGGTGTATAAACCCAAAATTATACTGTCTTGCACTGGACAGTGATCTGTACACTATAAGCTCATAAAGTTCGCCCCGTCCCTTAATGTGGAGAGGAATATGCAAAAGCATTTGCCCTTTGAGCTATGATTCCCATATGCTACACTCCAACTCACTGGTTTAGATAAAGCAGAAACAAATTTATTAACTACAAAAGATAGATTTTTAGTGATAGCAAACAGATCAAAGCAGATTACCAAGCAAATAAACAAAAAATGCAAACTAAGCTTAATCTACTAAATAGATAGGGTGAGAATCTGCTAATTCATATCCAAAGAGATGATGCAAGCAGGCTTCAGATTCTTAAGGGGCAAGCTGCAGTTGCTTTACAGCTTGGGATCCCCAGGTGTTTCATTCACAGGCTAGACATCCCTTTAGCCTGGGTCTAGCACTTCCCCCATTTCAGTCTTTGTTCCTCAGGTGTTTCCAGGAGTCGTCTTGTGTGAGGAGTGAAGAACCACAGATGTCACTCTCTGCCTTATAGCTTCTGCGTATGGTGGGAACCATTTGTTCCAAGGCTTGGTTCCCAGACCAGTCTGTGGGGAAAATTACTGGCATCCCAAGATGGAGGCCAGCATCCTGTGGCCTGGTCACATGGCCTTGTAGAGTCAAAGCAGCCGTTACTTACAGGGTGTTTGGAGCATTCTCAGGACAGCTCACCAGGTTGGAGATAAGCTTCTCCTAAGGCCTGTTGTTCTTTCTAATGGCCCATTGCCCTGAATAGGTCCTTCCCCACCCACTAACTAGACTGAAAGTCTAGTGGGCATTACCCAGGTGTAACTACATTTGAAATACAGATACATAGTCAACATTTATAACTTCAGATACAAAAATGATACATGCATGCAAATAGGATAATCATTCAGCAAATTATAACCTTTTCAATGACATCTTACATGACCCATTTGCATAAAATGCATCATAATTATGCCATAATCATATCATAATAATATCACTGAAAAATATGGAGTGCAGTGTCACAGTCATACTCCCATCCTAAAAGATATTCTAGGGTCTGATGGAGCTCTTAAAAGACAATCATCAGTAGAGGGACAGTTCCTGCTGGGGTTTTCACATAGGTATTCCCTTGGGTCTTCCCACTCCTTACCCAACCAGAGTACTCTCTTTTATATTGTAGTTCTGACCACACCTAATACCTTATGCACATGCATGCAGGTGTCAACCTTCTTTCCCTTATCTGAACTTCCACATCCCGTGAATATTGATTGGGATGCCCCATTTCTCATAGGTTGTTTGTAGTTCCTCTTATTCTCCTTAGCATCTACGTATGACATGTACCCTACGGTCAAGATAGATATTCAAAGGTCTTACAATCGGGTGTCTCGTGGTCTTGGACAATATGTTGCGGCCTATTGCAATACATTTTTCCATAACCTCACCTATTGGCACTTCTTATGCGGTAACCTTGCTGGCATAGGGTTATTCCTAGGTCACGCAAACATGTCAAGTGTTCTTAAACCTATGGCCTAGTCTGGCTAAGCTAAAATCTTACAAGTCTCATCCTGTTGGCCTTGTGTTTCGGCCATGCTTTACTAATACCTAATGCACGCTCATCACTCTTAAATACTTAATCTTCTATTTCTATAATTTTACAATTTAATCTGTTTAGCATACAGGGTGAAATTCCTTCCTGATTCAGGCCTCCTGACCTCTGAAATATGAGGAATGATATATGCTTCAGCCTAGGTAGTGTAATGGTGGTGCTATTCTTGCTCCTATGACTGTTGACTTTGTTTTTGAATCTCATCCCACTTTTCTTCTTCAAGTAGATGCAGCCGTGTGTGCTACTTAGGTGTGTGCATGCCCAGCGCACCAGAGCCAGAGAACTTTGCCCAGCAGTGCCCAAAGGGGCGGCACTCACGCTTTGTGCCCCGGGCAGGGCAGCACCACCCCAGTCCCCTCAGTTCCTTCTCACTGGGTGTGGCTACAGTCAGAACTCCATCCGGTGTTTCGCCCCCTGCTCATTGGTCTGTTTTTGAGAATTTTTTTCTTACATACAGCCGTTCGTAGTACCTCTGGGTAAGTTTATGTTAGTTTAGTTATAGTGGCTATCTACTCTCTCACCAGGGTTCAAGCGCTGACTGTCCTGTGGGGCGGCCATCCCCAGCAGTGACCCCCCTATTGATTATATATGAAACCCATCTATAAATGATAAATGAATGACAAAATGAACTAATTGGCTATAACAGTCTTTCAGATGAGTCTCTAATGGTCCTGGTCAAGTCATTGATCCCAGAGAATTTTTTTAAGAGATGTTAGTCTCTGTGCTCTTTGATAAAATGAGCCATCTCTAGTTTTGTAAGACGCTGTACTGATTTTGGTACCTGATTGTGCCCACCCTGTAAATGGTTGCATTGTAGTTGTGAAGCAATTCCTGTTTGAGTGTTACCTGTATATGCAGTGTTGAGATAGCTGTGTTGGTCCCAGCATATTAGAGAGACAAGGTGAGTGACTTTACCTTGAATGGTCCCTTGAAATATGTGTGAACTCTTTATGCTAAAGGGGAGGGGGGGAGGAAAAAACAAGGGGAAATAGGCTACTTTGCATAATGACTTAGCCACTCCCAGTCTCTATTTAAGCCTAAATTATTAGGCTTAAATAGAGACTGGGAGTGGCTAAGTCATTATGCAAAGTAGCCAAGTCATTATGCAAGGTAGCCTGTTTTCCCTTGTTTTTTCCTAACCCCCCCCCCCCCCCCCCCGACGTTCTGGTTAAACTTGGATTTAAACTTGGAGAGTGGTCAGTTTGGATGAGCTGTTGCCAGCAGGAGAGTGAGTTTGTGTGTGTGTCCGTCCCGGGGGGGGTGGGTGAGAGAGCCTGGATTTGTGCTGGAAATGGTCCACCTTGATTATCATGCACATTGTAGGGAGAGTGGTCACTTTGGATAAGCTATTACCAGCAGGAGAGTGAGTTTGTGTGTGTGGTTTTTGGAGGGGGGTGAGGGGGTGAGAGAACCTGGATTTGTGCAGGAAATGGCCCACCTTGATTATCATACACATTGTGAAGAGAGTGGTCACTTTGGATGGGCTATTACCAGCAGGAGAGTGAGTTTGTGTGTGGGGGGGCGGAGAGTGAGAAAACCTGGATTTGTGCTGGAAATGGCCCAACTTGATGATCACTTTAGATAAGCTATTACCAGCAGGACAGTGGGGCGGGAGGAGGTATTGTTTCATGGTCTCTGTGTGTATATAATGTCTTCTGCAGTTTCCACGGTATGCATCCGATGAAGTGAGCTGTAGCTCACGAAAGCTCATGCTCAAATAAATTGGTTAGTCTCTAAGGTGCCACAAGTACTCCTTTTCTTTTTGCAAAAACCACTAGTGTTGTGCTTGCAAATTTAAACAATATAAATGGTAATAAGCCATTGGACTTGGATGGTTTATACCTCAGAATAATAAGATACGTCCGTGTGAGGATGTAGCAAACCAGTTAGCTTATGTGTTCAGTCAGTCTGGTACCACATCAGAGGATTGGAGGGTGGTTTATATTACCCATCTATTGGTTTTTCTATTAACATGAACCAAAGGCCTATAAAACAGTTAGTCAACTCATTTCTACCTTAGACTAAAATTAACTAGTCTAAAGAGCAGACTAGTTTTTGGCTCAAGGTTGAAGGTACAGGGATTATAAATAGTAAGTTACATAGTTTTACAAAGTATAGATAACATTTTGTAATATGAGTAAGGCTATTGACAAAGAGTGCTATGATGTTGTCAAGGAACCACATAAATGCATCAGTCTTAGGCCTAGTCTACACTACATGGTTAGGCTGATGCAAAGCAGCTTACATCAATTTATTTGTGTATGCATCTATGCTCAAATTGGTCTCCCACCACTGTAAGTGACCCATTATGCTGACATAGTAATATCACCTTCCCGAGCAGCATAGAGCCACAGTCAATTTATTTTACTCCTGGGGGAATTCTGTGCCACTGTGTATGTGCAGAATTCATGTCCCCCACATATTAATTTGCTTCCCCGCAGAAAAATGACTTTCTGACAGGGAAGCAAAGGGAAGCTGCAAGAGCAGCCACCCACTTCCTAGCTGCGCAGGTACATCGTTTCAGGCACCCAGAGCAACCGGCGGAGAGGTAAATCATCGCAGGGCTGGGAACACCCCAGCCTGTGGCTCCTAGCTTGAGCCAGGATCAGCTGCTAGTCCAAGCTGGGCTAGAGGCAGGAGAGGATGGGAATTCCTTTCCCCTACAAGGAGTGGCTGGGGCTGTGTCAGACCCACGCATCTGGACCTTCCATACCCAGACACTCTGGCCAAGCCTCACCCCGTACACCCAGAACCCCCTTAGCCCTCCATACCCAAACCCCACCCCACTGAACTTCAACCCCTGCATTTGGAGCCCCTCTGCCTCCAGACCCCCACCCTGCACCCAGACCATCCCACACTGAGCTCCCTGCACTCAAGCCCCCACCTGATGAGCCCCACCCCCCTGCAGCACCCTGAGCCCCCACATCCAGATCCCTACACCACTGACCCCCAACTAGCTGCACCCAGACCCCCACCCCACCAAGCCCCACTCCCCCAGTACCCAAACCCCCTGCTGAGACCCCCCTGCCCAGACCCCTCCACTGAACCCCAAACACTTTCACCTGGAAGCTACTGCAGAGTCCCATTGCACCTGGAACCCCCTTCCCCCAAAGAGCATCTGTGCATCCAAATCCCCCCACACCTAGACCCCTGGCTCGCCACTGAGCTGCCTGCACCCAGATTGTCCCACACAGAATCCTCTCACCCCACACCTGGATCCCCCCACACTGAGCCCTTCCACACTTGGATCCTGCCTTGTTGAGCCTACCTGCCCCACACCTGGTGCACCTGACACAGAAGGGCAGGGCCCTAGGGTGTTTCTGGGGCAGGTCCAGGCCTTGTGCTGTGTCAGAATCGGGTACAGCCTCACCACTGAGTCTATGTCTCAGGGTTGCAGGTAGAGAGGCTGCAGGGTGATCTCCCACCTTCGTGCTCCCCACAGCCAAGCTGGAGCCTCTCTGCATTTATTTATTGACGACTAAAACTTTTGGAATTTTGAATTTTCTGGTGCAGAATGCCCTCAGGAATAGTATTTAGGTCAACACAGTGAGTGTGTAGACACTGCGTTAATTATGTTGACACAATCTGTCCTCCAGCAGCTGTCCCACTGTGCCCCACACTGACCGCTCTGGTCACCATTGTGAATTCCACTGTCTAGGGGTCATGGAGACCAGATGGTCCTCTTTCCCTTTAAAGCCCTGCTAATTTTTGAAATTCCTTTTCCTGATTTCCTGGCTTGGTGAACACACCCAACAGCTCTCCATTGTTGAATGCAGCTGCCCAATTCGCTGTGCTGGTTACAAGCTCCAGACGTGCTCCTGGCTGGAGCAGACGAGATATTGGATCTCCTGGGCTTGTGTGGGAGAACAGGCTGTTCAGGCACAGCTATGGACCAGCTGTAGAAATGTCGACATCTACAAGCAGATTGCTCAGGAGACGCAGGAGAAGGGCTATGACAGGGACCAGCGGCAGTGTCAAGTGAATAACAAGGAGCTGCAGCAGGCATACCAGAAGGCCGGGGGGCCAAGCTGCAGACCTACTGTTTTTACAAAGAGCTGCATGCCATGCTCAGTGGAGACCCCAGCACAACCCCCAGCAGCCCCGTGGATACCTCCATGGAGCCCAAATCACAAGCCCTTGCTGTGTACACTGAGGAAGGGAGGAGATGGTGGATGAGGAAGAGGTGTATGGGGGACAGGCAACCTATGGATCCAGCTGTGCAGTGAGCCAGGATCTGGTTTTGACTCCACCACAGTCCTGCCAGTCAAGCATGGTGGGGGTAAGGGATCTCATGTAAGTGTGTAGATAGATTTTCAGTAATAGGGATGGCACCCCCAAAGAGGCAGAACACATCTTTTGACTTTACTCGTGCTAGAAGAGGTAGTAGTACAACCAAGAGAGATAGAGTTGGTATCTGCTTTTTGTTCCTCTCCATAGCTAGGTCGGGGGCGGGAGGGATGTGGTGCAGTTTATTTACGTACACAGAGATGTCCCTTGAATCCTCCTGAGAGATCTTGATGAAACTTTCATGGAGGTACTCTGCAGTCCTCCCCTGAACATTTCTAGGGAGGGCTGCCTTTCTTTCTCTGAAGTAGGACACTTTCCCATGCCACTCGGCAATGTCAGCCAGCACTGTTGCAGTACACAGGCTAGTAGCATATGAGCCCAGGCAGCTTCAGGACACCAACAGGAGCTGTGCTCTCAGTGCCTTTGTTACCCTCAGGATTAAGGTATCCGGTAAAATCACCGTGGCCTGTGGAAAACAGCGCCAGTATTCAGTGCCATTGCTCTCTACAACTAGAATCACGCAACCGAGCAGTTCTCTCCTCATTTCCCCAACCCCAGGTGGGCAGGCCATATTCACTGTGGCAAGTGTATTGAATGGCACCGTGCGCAAGCAGTCCACACCGAAAGCAAGAATGTAGTGCATAAAACTTTAGGGGAGCAAGGGAAGTGAGTTCAGCATCTTAATTTTTGCTTTCTGTAGTAAATGCACTGACAGTGATACTACTGTGTGTTTTATCTTCAGCTGCTGCCACTGCAGCGGCCTTCAGGGTCTCCCCCTCCACACCCGTGGAATGCATGAGCCAGACAAGGAGGAGAAAGAAGAGGACTCAGGGGGACCTGTTTGAGATCCTGCAAGCCAGTACTGCATCAGACAGTGAGCACAGGGCTGGAAGATGAACATTGCAGACAGCCTGGAGAATGAAAGAGTGGAGAGGGGAGAGTCCAATAAGTCCCAGTAGGAAAAGGAGAGGGAGATGCACCAGGACATAATGGGCCTTCTCAGGCAGCACATGTGTGCTTCAGACTCCGGTGGACCTGCAGGTTCAACAATCGCATGCTCAGCTCCCTCTGCAGCCCAGCGAGAACTCAATATCAGGATCTCCCTAAAATTCCCTGTGGCATCAGGGGTCGCTGCACTCTCCCTACCATTCCACTCTGCAGGACATTAAAGACAATCACAGCTTCACATACCTATACAGACCTCTGAAAGGCATGGCTGGTGTATGTGTAGCTGAAATGGACATGAATGTTCTTTCCCTTTCATAAGTTCTGTTCTCTTAATTTATTACGTTGTATTAAGTTTTTTAGTGTACAGTAGAATCTCAGAGTTAGAACACCTCAGGAATGATGGTTGTTTGTAACTTTGAAATGTTCGTAACTCTGAACAAAATGTTATGGTTCTTCTTCCAAAAGTTTACAATTGAACATTGATTTAATACAGCTTTGAAACTTTACTATGCAGAAGACAAATGCTGCTTTTATCCATCTTAATTTAAATGAAACAAACATAGAAGCAGTTTCTTTACCATGTCAAATCTTTTTTTAAACTTTCCCTTTATTTTTTTAGTAATTTACATTTAACACAGTACTGTGCTGTATTTGCTGCATTTTATTTATTTATTTATCTATCTCTGTTGCTGTGTGATAGCGTACTTCTGGTTCCAAATGATGTGGTGTTTACCGGTCAGTCCGTAACTCTAAGGTTCTACTGTATTTGTTTTAAATAACACAGGGTTTTATTTTGCACTGATTTTACTACAGAATAAAATCCTGTCTGAAACATAATTCGTCTTTATTAGTTTATTAGCTGCCAAGTGCTTAGAAGTTCTGAAAGCAACTAATTACTTGTTACTGCACAATGTCACACAACTCAGGATCATTCACACATGCAATAGATACATTGACAGTGTTCTATTTCTGTATGTACAGCAATCATCACATGATTCTTGCCAAGCCACCAAAGACTAGGGCCATGTAGAGCACACTACAATAACACCCACTACTCTGGCTCACTGTTAAAATGGTCTTTCAAAGCCTCCTTGAGTTGTATAGCTCGGCATTGAGCTCTTCTAATGACCCTTGTATCTTGCTGTTCAGACTCAGCAGACAACCACTCCACCTCCATCACGACAGAAACTTTTCCCCCTTTGCTTCACATACGTTATGCGTGACACAGTGGGCAGCTATAGCCATTGGGATATTTTTCTCACTAAGGTACAATCTTGTGAGTCAACAATGCCAGTGTTGATTTGTGTTGATTTGCTCTTCAAACAACCAAAAGACATTCAGCTCTCATTCTGCACCTGCTGAGCAAGTCTTCTGGAACTTCCCCAGTGTTCCAAGACTTAATGAAAATCAACATTAATGGTCCAGCAAGCTCCTCTGCCAGTGCTTGTAAAACTATTGGATGCAAATTATGTGGATCTGCTCATTTAAATGTCTGACTTTAGTAGCTTCTATTTAACATCCTCTGGAGAGACTAGTGGAATTGGAACTGTGTTAGCACCATATGATGAGACCATTTCATCTGTTTTTCCCCCATTTTACAGAACAGAAATATTTATTGAACGCACTTCTGTCTTTTCTGCATTATTATTGATAATTCTGTCATTTCCATCTAGTACTGGACCAATACCATTTTCAGTATTCTTTTTGTTTCTCATATATTTTTAAAACTTACCATCCTTAGCACTGCAGGCCATAGATTTCTCATTGTGTCCATTTGCTTCCCTTATCAATTTTATGCAGTTCCTAACTTCTGATGTATATTCATTACTATCAATTTCCCCTTTCTTCCATTTGTTAGGTATATTTTATTTTTTAGAGTTGCCTTCACATCCCCTCTAAACCAGGTTGTTTTTTTAACCAGTACGTCTTTCTTTCTCAATTGTGGCAGTGTGACTTTTGGGACATTTTAGTAAGGTGTTCTTAAACAATTCCTCATTACCATTCACGTTTTTTATTACGGTCTTCCTTCCAGATGATTTGATTTATAATTGTTTCAGCTTTGTGAAATTAGCCCTATTCAAATTCCAAATATATGTATTACTGCTCTGGACTTTATTTTATTTGCACATTATAAATGTGATCAAGTCATGATCACTTTTACCTAAGCTACCATTAATTTTTAGTTTAGTAATCAGTCCCTCTTTATCTGTCAAGATGAGATCTAATATAGAATTCCCCTGTGTTGGATGCAACACCCGAGTTAGAAAATTATCATCCATAGTATTTAGAAATTCCCAGGATGTTCTAGTACCAGCAGCATGAGATCTCCACATGTCATTCAAATTGAAGTCCCCCCTGATCTCTCAGCTTTTTTCCCCTACACATTATAGATAGGTGTATAAGGAGGCGGTCATCCTGTTCCCTAGTGTGATTTCGTAGTTTTTAGCAGACACTAATACCCCATCTTTTGCTTTATTGGTTAGGATCCTGATCCATAAGCATCCAATATAATTTTCTTCCGAGTTATTAGTGACTTGGAAAGAGGTAATGCATATTTGACATAGAGTGCTGCGTGCCTTCATCTTTTGCCCACTTGATCCTTCCTAAATAGGTTATAACCAATGATTTTTTTCACATTCCAATAATGTAAGTCATCCCCACCACATTTCAGTAATACCATCTAGATTGTATTTATCCTCATAAATGAGCGATTTGAATTCCTTGTTTGTTACCCAGGCTCCTAACGTTGTTGTATAGGCAATTAAATAATTTCTTCTTTTTATGTTTTTTGGTTCCTTGATTAATTTTGTTCTGAATATCTCGATTTTGTGCTGATTGCTCAGATCTTCCCTCTTTTTACCTTCCTCTTTTGATATTAGTTTAACACCTTCCTGACTACTCTACCCATCCTGTCCCCGAAGAAATTGGTTCCCCTTCTTCTGATGTTGAGGCCATCCAAACTATACAGTCCCTTCTCCTCACAGAAGGTGGACCAATGTTCCACAAAACCCAAAGATACCACGAAGCTAGCTATTCATTTCTGTCTTCCTTTTTTTGTGGGACAGGAAGGATCTCAGAGAAGATCTCTTGGACAGTCTTCCTCTTCAGCATACTTCAGAGTTCCATCAAGTCTTCTATTACCAGGGAGCTAGATTAATGCCAATATGAATCATCACTAATTGATCCTTGCCTACCTATTATTCTTGACATCTGGTGTTTGTGCTCTGGGAAAGCAGTACACTGTCCTGTTGTCTTCCTGACCCTTGCAGAATGTTCTTTTGAGTCTTCTGAGTATTGACTCTCCAATAAGGATATTTTGTCTTTCTTGGATGGT
Source organism: Lepidochelys kempii (assembly GCF_965140285.1). Lineage (NCBI taxonomy): Eukaryota > Metazoa > Chordata > Testudines > Cheloniidae > Lepidochelys > Lepidochelys kempii. Next base: position 46,146,849 of record NC_136380.1, read on the forward strand.
TGGAAAGCTCTTTGCGGGCAAGCTTGATTTTCTTACAGGTTGGGCCAAGCTGGCATCTACTTGTCTTCCCCGTACAGCTCTCTGTTCTGTTGGGCCTGCTGGATCATGAGAGATATCTTGCATAGTTTCCATGTTGAAGACCTGGTATTGATTTGAAACTTCTAGCTGTGTGGAATTCCTCCTGGTTCTCTTCTCTCTGGTGGCGATAGCCTGCCTATTTTTCTCTGTCTACAGCCATGTAGAGTGCCACCATGTCCTCTTGCCTGTAGTGGTTATGAACTGCCAAGCTTTCGTTCTGAATTTCTCTCTCTCCAGTTCCTTTGTGGCCAGCTCCATTCTTCCTTGAACCTGAGGTAATGGTGTTTCCCAACCCTTGCTGTGTATGATCTCCTCAGCTTCTCTAATTCTCAGTAACATCTCAACTTGCACCTCCAATCCAAGAATCATTTCCTCCAGCACAGACAACAACTTACACTTCATGTGCAGGACAGGAAAGCGAGCCGAGGGGTTTTTTTCATCGACGTAGATAATCCACCTCTTTGAGAGGTGGTAACTAGGTTGAAGGAAGAATTCTTCCGTCAACCTAGCTGTGCCTACAGTAGGGGTTTTGTGTTGTGAAATTTCACAGCCCTGAGTGATGTAGCTAGATTGACCTAAGTTTTAGGTATAGACCAGGCCTTAAGAGTAGATGAGGCCACTGAGAGAAGTCTCTAAATGGAGGAATTCATAAGTTGGTGATAAGCACTATTATTTTCCAGTTTTATGTCCTAGAGCAGACTGTATTTGTAGACTAGTAAAACTTGTTGTTTACTCTAAAATTTGAAATAAATAATGTAAGTGATGTGTCTTAAGTTTCTTTAATGACTGGTGGCTTTTAATATGAGCAGATGTAAGTGACGCATTTGGTAGCTGCTGTTGACTTCCTATTTTTGTCTTGTTGGGTAAAGATTTGGACTATGACAGTGAAAGGGAAATGATGACTAGTTGCTACCTCTTCCATTTGAATTGCTACCTTACACAAGTTGTTGGCATTGTCACTTCAACATATGAGCCAACTTTTCTGTACTTGCAATAGTTTAGTTTTTTTCTTAAATGGTCTATAAATCTGTTTTTAATATTTTTTCCCCCTTTTCATATCTAGAAAGGCAGTAGAAGAGCTTCTTAAAGAGGCAAAACGTGGGAAAACCAGAGCTGAAACCATGGGAGCTATGGGTTGGTAAGTTCTGATACAAATTAAATTAAAAAAATGTACCATACCTTTAAAATATAGATGGAATGAAAAAAAAAAGACACTAAGCAGTGTCAAAAAAATTAAGCCATATAAACTTAACATATGACAGAGGTTTTATCTCCAACTTTTAGTTTTTAATAGCATAACATTAAAACATTTATTTTCTTGACTTTACAAATAGTTTTCTCCAAACATAACAGGAGATGCAAAAATTTTAACTCCACTGACTAGGGTAGAAACTGAAGAAATTTCTGCCCTGAGTGAAGATTGCCATACCAAGCATTTACAGAATATACCAGTTGGAGAACAAGTGGCACTTTTTGTAGTAGCAAGTCCTTATCACAATAGTCACTGTATCAAATTTCAGTCAAGATATTTATGAGCCTGGGACATATTTGATAGTTAGTTTCAACATAGATGTAATTGCATGTTGGCCAGTAAACATTCATATCCAACTCAGGTTGGATTTTTTTTGTTTAGATTAAAAATACTAATGTCATAACAAAGAAACTTTATGACAAATATTTTTAATATAAATTGTTCTTTTGAAGTAAATTTCTGTTTAAAGTACAATAGTCTGTAAACTCAAAGTAAAATATACTTTTGGAAGGTGGTTTTTTTCCTTCAGATTTTTAATGTAATCTTAAATAAAATCCACGGGATTTTAATTGCCCTTCAATTAATCTTAATGGAAAGAAAACTAAAATTGTTGATACTTTTAGTATGCATTATGTCAACTATTAAAAGCATTATTTTGGAATAAAAAGCAGTATTTTAATTCTCATAGTTATTCCTTCAAAGTGTACCTGCACATAGTATTGTAATACAATAAATACAATGATTTGATCAGAGGTATAGTTTATCTGTCTCAAATTGGTTTTGATGTCTTTGATATCAGGCACTCTTAAACAAATTTAAGACTGTTCACACATCCAGATTGCACCAGTTTAGTGAGACCAGTTTCTAACCGGTTTAAATCCATTTGTAGACAAGACAGCCCTGACTCTCGCAAATGGAAGCTATACACCCTGAGTAATGGTATGATCACAACACCAGCAGGCTTCTCATGTGATTTGTTTTTAAAGTAGCTGCAAATGGGTTAAAGTACAGTGGTAACTTGCTTAAGACTTATTCTTTTCACATCGGTTTGGTCTAGACTTAAAAGTTACATCTACATAGCAATGTCAGTTGGGTGTGAAAAACCTCACCCCTGAGAGATGTAGCTATGCTGACCTAACCCCTGGTGTAGACACTGCTAGGTCAATGGGAGAACCCCTCCTATCAGCATAGGTAGTGTCTACACTGAAGCGATACAAACAATGCAACTGCAGTTTTGCTGCTATAGCATTTTTAGTGTAGACATACCCCTAGTCTTAGACCTGGTGTACTCACAGGGATTTGTATCAATTTAACTATTTTGGTTAGAAGTGTGATTTTTTTATACCAAAATAGTAATGGGGATGCAGCTATATTGGTATAAAGGTGATTCTAACTGCATCCCCATCTGTTTCTAAACCATTGTAGGCCTGGTTTACACTTAAAACTTACATCAACATAGCTACGGTGCTCAGGGGTATGAAAAATCCACTCCCATGAGCACTGTAGATGCACTGTAGACGCAGCTAGGTCAATGGAAGAATACTTCTCTTGACCTAGCTACCTTCACTCAGGGAGATGGAGTTCCAACAATGACAGAAAAACCTTCCATCACTGTAGTCTGTGCCTACATTAGAGTTACATGGCATAGCTATGGTGCCATAGCTCTGTTGCTAGAACGCCTGTAGTGTAGACATATCATAGTCAAAGAGGTATGAAAACTCTGTGTAGACAAACCCTTAGTTTTGAGCAAAATCTGTACAGCTGGATGTGTTACAAGAGAACAGTTGGGGAAGGGGCATAATGAAGAAAAAGATAATTTTGTGCCTGTACTTCTAAAGTACAATCTTAAATAATTCCTGGTCTGTGTCTATATACCATTTTCTATTCAATACTAAATAGAAATCCTTAGCCAGAAACATTGTAGGATACCAAAATTGGGGCTAAAACAGGAGTGTTTTGAGAGCATCCCTGTTGTTCTTTGTTTTGATTGCTGCTTGTCTCTATTTGACTATGTCCCTATCCTATTTCTCCTTTCTAAGTTCAGGCCTACGGTTGCAGTGGAAAAGTGTTCCTGTGCTCCACATAGAAATGCAATACACCGGGTGCGTGTTGCTAAGTCAGTGATTAGAATGTCATGGCCCAGTATCTTAATCAGTTTTACAACAGGAAGCACCACCATGTTCTGGAATGCAGTGCTACTCTTCATCTGCAGTTGTCTGGCAGATATTAGATTGAAAAGGAAGGTGGCTCATTTCTTATTAGGATGTGTAGCAGTTGGACTACAAATATTAAAATGCCATTAAGCTTTTGACTTAAACCCACAAGACCAGAGGCATGATTTTTGTTCCTATTATGAAGCTATCACAGCATCCTTGTGTTTAAGGTAACTTATTTTTAGATTTATAAAATATGCATTCATTTTAGCCTCTGGGAACATATACAATATGTTTTTAAAAACACAATACTTTTTAAAAACATACATCCACATTGATATGGTGGAGTAAAAGCGGTGTAATAGACTGTAAATCAGGCACACTTAATTATATGATCACATACATTCCCCCACATACCATAGAACCCGTACTTTATGCATACTTCACTTTGAAACTTGAATGTTCTTTAATATTTTTAATTTCCTAGGGTTTTTTAAAATGAAAAACAATAAGCACAAATTCCATTCTGTGGAACTGTTTGCTAGTCAGCAGTAAAATTCTTTATCTTGCACAAAATGCATATTTGCTGTCTTGCATCATTTAAAATCAAATATATGATTTCCATAGTCTTCTGTGGATCAGACCTTCAATAAGGCAAGGGCTAAAAGAGTACATTTTACTTAGTGAGGCAAGGCTCTTGCCTCATAAGGCTTGTCTACCCTAAAGAAACATTCTAAAATTTTTCCCACCATTGCTAACACTTGGTGAAGTCCACCAGTGAGTAATATGGATCACTCCCAAACTTTATTTTTTGCAATACAACTGTGTACATGCTACCCATCTTTATAAAAATGCTTTTGAGGTGTTCCTGGAATTATTTATTATTTCCTTCCATCCAGAAAGCCATAATCCTTAGTTAGGAGTCCAGTTTAGTTACACACCTAGTATAGAAGGGGAGAAAAAATAACACTGACATTTACAATACCTCTTAAAAATAAGCTAAAATAGCTCTTTGTAGATATAAAAATGTCTTGACTTTAGTATCCAGTGGTCTTGAAACTTTCTGGTGCTAGAAGAATCATTTCTTTCCATTTCATTTCTAGAGATGGAATAGTACTTCCATCTTTAGTTTCGTAGCATTGTCATAAGGTATCCAGACCAGGAAAGATACTGGTCCAGGAATATTACTGTCAGCCTCCAATGTAATTTTGAGGAGATAGAGAATTGCACTTTTGAGGGAGATAAGGAGACACTAAAAATTTGAGACTGTTTGAAGCAGAGGTTTAGAATATTGCAATACATGAGGGAGATTGCAGGTGAGGTGGTCAAAAGTAGAATGTAATATGGGTATCGCCACCACGTGAGAATAAAATAAATGTATCAACATCTGGTGGTGAAATGCAAAAAATCTCTTTTATTTGTGTAACTATGGAATAAACTAAATTTGCACATCTGACCATTTCCCGTGCATACTGCCCACTAATCCATCTTTTCTGTCCCACTTTAGCAGTCCAAACTGTTCATATTCAAACTACCACCATTTAAAAAAATAAAAAGTGTGTACTTCAAATGCTTTATTTTCCCTCTCTTCAGTATCTTAGCATGAGAAAAGCCTGGACTGGATCAAGAAAGAGCAGGGAATGCTGTCTTGAAGATGATGATTTGCTCTATTTACTCCTAGATCACTAAAACCTAAAGATTGATATCTCACTGTAATGGGTTATTTTATCCCTGTGCTGCTAAGCTCTGAGGGCTCACTTCATGCCAGCACAGACCCCAATCCATGACACCTGTTTCACCTGGATTGCAGCCCTGCTTCAGCCTCTTTCTGATCTTGTGGCTGATGAATCCCTCCCATCAGGTTTCCTCCACAGAGGACTGTTCCCTTCATTCTCAGTGTTGTGCAGGCAGCAACTGTACCATCAAAAGCAAACAGTTAAACAAGATGCTGTTTATTTAAGGGGATTGTTTTATAAAGGCAGGGACTGTCTTGCTTCGTACTGTGCCATGCACATCAGTGCTAGAACAGTACATTTGCTTAAAAATAATAATAAAAAGCAAGCACAAACAGACAAATGCAAAGCATTTAAAGTTTTTATCTGGACAGAGGCTGCAAAAAGGTGCCCTAATACTCTAAGAAGCTTAAGGTACAAAGGTTTAAAGCTGGTGGTAAGTTTTCTGACACGTTGGAAAAAATTCTGAGCTTTATCATTCAGGCCTAGCCTTGTCAGCTATCGTAGCTTGTCCTTCCAGTCTGTGCGAATGCTTCCATAAAGTCTTCTCTTTCCAGAAGCTGTCTGGCTGTTTTATACAGAAGAAAGGCTCTTTATAAAGGAAAACACACAACCACCCCAGCCCCACTCTTGAAATCTTATGTTATCTGCCCAAACTTGTTCTTTGTTTACTTCTCTTTCTGTCCTTTGGCTTATTCCCCATCCTCTCAGGAAGGCTAGTTAACTCAATCCAAATCTCTTTGAACATGTCTGATCTTGGTCCTCATTCCCACCTGCATTGAGAAGCCATTGAGTCGGGACAGAAGTATGTTTCACAAAACAAAGCAAATGCATACTGTTCTGTGTTGTTCAATACTTCTGAATTTATCTTATGTCCCAGCATATCTATCAAAACATTCCCTGACTGTTAGGAGTTTGAAACTCCATGTTCTCATTCATCTGGACTTGTGCGGCTGAAAGATCCCAGATTTACATGCAACTAAAATGATCTATTCTGTAAAGCACAGAAAACAGATGTTGTGGCATAACTCTTTCATTGGCACTCTTCTGAAATGACCTGCATAATTCCCTTGAGGCTTTACTTCAAGAGTAATTATCCGTTAACTTTTACCAATCAAACATTTATATCCCCACATATCATCATGTATTCTAGATCTATATAAATAATTTTTTTTAATACTGAAATGAAACCAGCATTGGAGTGAAGCTTGACAACTGTTTAGCAGTGCTATGCAAATTCCTGTGGAACATGAATGAATACTGTATCCAGTTGAAATTAAGGGAAGATGCTAGATGTGCAAAACGGAGCTGCACAGTAATAATCTCCCCTGTACATTGGGGTTTAATAGCCCTAATTTCCCAGAAGTAGCCATAGGCTCTGAATGATTGCAAATGATCAGGATGTATTTCTTATATTTCATACAAAACACTCTGCTTTCAACAGCACTGTGATCCCTAACATGATTCTGGGTCATACGTTGAGAATTAGAGGACAGAGTGCCACCTACTGAATCAACACTTCGGATTTGTAGAGAAATTTTTTGAAGGTTTTTCAACCTGCACATGAACTCTAAACAAAGAAAGAGAAAAATGTCAGTGCAGCTCACAAGGGTAAAAGAAATCTTCAGAAACTTTTACAGCAGAAAAAAAAAATCTAAATCAGATACTGAACAATCTGTTTTATTCAGTGCATGTGTTAGAGATGACACGTGTAGGAAATAAAAGGTTGTAAAGAGTTAATCCTAGCAAGAGGAATGAAATAAGTGCAAAATATTTAGTTAATAAAACTAGCGGATAAAAAGAAAAATTGGTATGTGCTAGAGACTACTGGATGAGCTGGTACATGACAAAGATTAGAAACATAAAAGGGAAAAAAGGGGATTGGTGTCTTGGGTTTTTTGAAAAATAAACTTTTCTTTTGAAAGACATTTCCCAAATCTAAAGTTAAACACTTTAATAGCCTATCTATTTTATTACTATAACTGCTTGATGTTCCTAATGCAAAAATGCCTTTTACTTTCTACATTTCTCAATTCATTAAATAAACTACACTGAATATGTAAAACATGATCTTGCAGCCCTTTCCCCTCAGACTTGGAATATATATTATTCAAAAATCAGATAATTTAAGCAGTGACAAATAATTTCTAATATGAACTATGCAAGTCCACATATGTAGAATGTAACATAAGCTTCAGTCTCCACATCTTTTTTCTCTAATCTGTATTTCCTCCCTATTAAAGTAACACAACCATTCTGCTTCCAGCCTTAAGACTAAGATAAAAGGGGAATGGGAACATCCTGAATGTCTTTTTCTGTACTCACAGTTTACACTAGGTGGCATGCAAGGAAAGCCAAAACCACAAACTTGAATCTCTCTAAAAATTGTGGGGAATTCTGATGTGGAACTTTTATATTTGTGTTAAGATGTTGTTTTATGATTACTTTGAAATGTCTTTACAGGATGAAGTGCCCTCTTGCAGGTACAAATAAAAGATTTCTTATTAATACTATTAAGAACACGTTACCCTCCCAAAAAGAGCAAGACCAAGAACATGAACAGGAGGAGGAGGACAGTAAACCACCTGAGCCAAGCGAGAGCAGGAAAGAAGAAAAACCAAAGAAACATAGAACTTATCCTTACACACCCAGCTTTCAGGCCAGAAGAAGAGTCAGCTATTCTCCTCCTAGGTACCGGAACAGGAGCCGGCACACAAAGGATAAGTACGAAAAGTGACCAAGCAAACCGAGAAGGTGATGAATACATGCTGTTATAAGCCAGGGATGTAATTAAACCTTGGACTGTGGGGATGTTATTTAGTCTTTTAAAAAGAAGATCTTGTTCAATACAGATCTCTTAGCTTTTGTGAGAAATAATCTTGGAGTGGTTTTATAGGACTTTATTTGGGGCTCCTTAAGAGAAAATAAAGTACAACATTAATTTGTTGATTAGTTTAGAACTACGTACTTCTCCCTTTTTCTTCCCCTCCCTAATTAAACTTAGGGACTTGCTCTCAGTGGGTGTTGCAAGTTAATATATTTAATTGTTCAGTATGACTCTTTTAGTCCGTTTACTTTTTTGGAATTTAATGTAAGTAAATGTGTATTTACATGCAAAATTAGTGGTAACTTTAATGCTAAACTCAGTTAAAAAAACTTCATTTGTGTTGATGTTAATTTTGCAGGATAGATCAGACCTGAAGAAAGGAAGACTTGAGCCCACATGTACACTTTCTGTAGCTTGTAAGAGGTCAATATCTATCTACTGAAAGAACTGCTGACTTCTATAGATAATTTCTTTAGTGTTAAGAATAAATTTAAAATGGGCAATGTTAGCTTTAATACCTAGGAGGAATTATCTGTAATATGGAATATGATTCACCTGTTCTCATATGTTCTACAAACTGATCAGAAGTGATGACAAATATTAGCAGTAATAAACTATAGATGCAATACTTCTGTCTGTATTTAGACTTTCCTCTTCAGAGGAAGTAGTGTGAAAAACATAGAGACAGTGCTTTGAAAACAACCTCAGCAGCTAACATTACCATGTCTCTATCCAGGCCTGTGAATTTTACAATTAGATATAATACTAGAGTCACAGAGCAAGGATTAAAAAATTGTTTTTTAACCACTGATGTAATAACTTTCAGTGCCTGTATGACAGTTTTGTAGTGGTAGAATTCTAAAATTCATAAATGTAATTACACATCAATATACTCTGTATGTCTTCATTCTCTGTGTTCTGATTACTTGTTTTGTGAAGCATTTGGGATTTAAATATCCTCTGACATAACTATTTGAATGAGCATATAGCTTAGTTTTTGTTTCAAGTGAGTTGAGAATAAATCTGAAACCTGTTAACCGAGGATGCATCATGTATCATCTGTAAACTTGGGGAAAGTGAACATTTAAAATTGCTTGATTCTAACTTTAGAATAAACCGAAACATAATACTTAAAAATACTCTTGCATAAGAGGACTCAGTCTTTTTAAAAGGCTTCCTTAAAGGGACTTTGCCAGATTTCATGGGTCACAATATATAATTAACTTTCAACAATATTCATTTTTCATTAAATTTAAAATAACATAAAAAATTATACTATAAATACAAGTCATGAATATTACCATATGAATTCTGCTAAGTATATCTGCCAGTGCTTTAAATAAGGGTTCATTTCAGAAATGTATTAAATTAGGACTGTGTCATACCAAAGAGGAAATATAGAAGTAAAAAATAAGAGTTATGCCTACATTTTTTTTTTCCCACTTCAGAATTGCAAAATTCAGTGGTGGAGAGGGGGAATGGCTCTGAGCTGCTGCCAGAGACCAGGCCATGTGGGCTCCCTCCCCTAGGGGTGAGCATGGACCCCAACCCCTCCAGGGAAGTGGTCTTGAGCACACCCCTCACAGGTTTCTGAAAAACAAAATGGGGAGAAAAAACCTTCCTATTTCTTCCCACAGTGAGGCTCACTGTTCTGCTGTGGGGGCAGTGAAGATGGGAAGAGAACTCTGTGAGCAATGGTAGCAAAGGATCTTGGCTTTGGTAGCTAGACTCAGGGAAAGGGAGTGGGAAGGGTTGTTTGTTTGAGGGGGAAATTGGGAGGGATTGTAAGTTAGTAGTTCTGGGCTTCTGACAATAGGTTATCAGTTTTGTCTCTTATCTTTTTTTAGATTGTAAGCTCTGCAAGTAAAGAACTGTTTGTTTGTACAGTGCCTAAAACAGTGGAGCCCCACTCCTGGGCACGCCTCCTAGGTTTGACCAAAATGTCCATCTTTCCTAGGAGGCAGTGCTTCTGGTCTGATGAGGTACTCTTCCAGATGGGATTCCTTTTGCGTGTGCGCATTGTGACTCTGGCAGACTAGGTGCCAGCTCATGCCAAGGCCTCTAGGTCTCACTGAACACTGACAAATGCGTAGCTGGAAACCAGTCTGGCTCATCTCCATATTAGCATTGTTAAAATGCTAATATGGAGCTGTTAAGGTGTTAAGTTTATAAGTAGGGCCTTACAAACTTCACGACCATGAAAAAGGCATCATGGACTGTGAAATCTGGCTAGAGTAGGGAGGTCGCAGTATTCTCATCCTTACTTCTGCACTGCCTTCAGAGCTGGGTGGCCAGAGAGCGGTGGCTGCTGGGTGGGTGCCCAGCTCTGAAAGCAGTACCACTGCCAGCAGAAGTGAAGGTGGCCTGGTATGGGGGGGAGGGAGGAAGTCATAACTTTTGAGGGGGGGCAGAGCTGGCCTTATGGTCCCTTTTGGGTTGGGACCCACATGGTTACAACATTGAAATTTTAGATTTAAATATCTGAAACTGAAATTTAAGATTTTTAAAATCCTATGATCGTGAAATTTACTAAAATGGACAGTGAATTTGGTGGGGCCCTATTTATAAGAATGTGTTTAGGCTTGATGAAATGCTTGTAAGATGTTCCATGTATTGATCTCATTTATAACATCTATAACATCTCCCATGGTATAAAATTATGGTGAGTGTTTGCATTGTAAACCTCTGTAACTGTGTAACTCCCCAAATAGGAAAGAAGCATTTATTAATGTAAAGTACTGGTCTTGTACACAAGAAGGCCTACTGAAACCAAATGAGGCACTGTGAAACATCCAAAGACGAAGACTTTGTTGATTGGCTCTCCACATCCATGAAGAGGAGACAGCCACAAACACTTGTCCCATGAGTTTGAACTCTGGGGGAATGGAATAAAAATCCTTGACCAGAAGGAAGTGTATCTCTATGCTCCTTGGAATTTGGAGTGGGCAATATTTCTAAGCATAAGCAAGGGATCCCCAAGCTGCTTGGCTTGGATTAGTTCTAGAGGACATAGAAAGCTTGCACATCACAGCAGTTTTTGTTAACTTTTGAAACCAAACACTGTAACTTATTTGTGTGTATGTTTACCTGCTTCAACCTTGTAAATAGCTCTTATTTTTTTCTTAGTTAATAAATCTTTAGTTTATTATAGGATTGGCTATACGTGTTACCTTTGGTGTGAGTTTTAAGGTGAAATTGACCTAGGGTAAGTGACTGGTCCACTGGGACTGGGAGTAACCTGAATATTGTTGTGATTTTTGGTGTAAGGGACCATCTGTCACAAAGGCAAGTTTGCCTGGGTGGCAAGAGCCCAGAGTACCCAAGGGGACTGTCTGTGACTCCATGCTTAGGCTGCTATAGTGCTTGAGGAGTTCATGTTTGTTACTTAGTTGGTGAAATCTAAGTATAGAGCTCACAGTCAGTTTAGGGTTTGTGCCCTGCTTCTTGACAGTCTGCCCTGAGGCTGGCATTCACTCACACTTGTGAGCTACTCAAGACAGCTTGACATGCATGTCTCTACCTTTTCTGTTTTTTCTCTCCCCCCCACCTCCCCTCTTTTTTTTATCTCTGTCTGTCTAGGTTCTCATAATGATATCCATCTGAGCACATCCCAAGAGAACCAAATTCACAAGAAATATGCTAGTGGTCTAATTTTGCTCCCTACTTCCCCTATGGTGGTTGGGGCTATGCAGCTTTAAAGAAAATAACAAAAAAAAAAAAGCCCTATTGATTTTTTTTCTTTATCTTCTGCCTCTTTCTCCTCCTGTTCCTTGCTGAGTTTAGTTGCAACTGTGAGAAAGGTTCATTGAACAAAGTGAGTTTTATACTTTATTCTGAAGGCCGTGAGTTTTGTGGTCACTCCCCTTCTCTGGTAATGAGTTCTAAAGCCTTGTTTCTCATGACCTTCAGCTTCTGAGTTCCCAAGGAACAAAATTGTTGGATAGTTTTCTATAATGTCATGGGCCAATTCCATAGAGGGACTTGATAAAATTAACAAACCTTGACTTTTACCCATTATTCTGTGAGTAGCCAGTTAGTACTAAACAGAACATTGGCTGCTGCCTTCTGAACTAATTGAAGATTTCATGATTTGGGGTGCTTGTCCCTAATAGGGTGAGTTGTAGTAGTCCAGCTGTGTGGTCCTGAAGGCATGGATCTCTGTAGCTAGATCTGTGTTCCCTAGGCTAGGAGTTCTCAGACTGTGGGCCGTGACATAGTCCCAGGTGGTCTACTATGGGTGGAGTTAGTGAAGGTGCATGGGGGTTTTGCCCTCCTTCAAACTGTATACTTTGGCAGAGTGGCAGCCAGCGGTGGCTCAGGGTCAAAGGAGCTCAATGCCCCTGGTGGGCAGCAGAAGGTGAAGCAGAGCCACCAGGCGGTGGGCAGAGGAGGAGAAGGGGCCGACTCCAAGGGGTGGTGGTTTCCAGGGCCGCTGAAGGGTTTGCTGCTATAAGCAGAGCTGCCAGGCACCTCTTGTTCAGGCCACCTACCCTGTCATGGGGCCTCAGAGCTTGGCTGGGAGGGGTGAAAGGGCCTGGCCCTGGCTTCCATCCTTGGGAGGGGGAGAGGCCTGCAGAGAGGTGCTGACTGAGGGGCTTGCACTGTCCCAAGCCCGCACCTGCCACCATGCCAGGGAATGCAACACTGCCCCCCACCTTGACAATGAGGCTGCAGGTACCCCTTCTAGCACCCCAAATACCCTTCTCAGTACACCCACACCCCTCCAGTACTCCCTAGCTGTATCTCCTCTCCCCTCAGCAGTGTCCTCTATTTGGGAACTTGAATATGGTAACACTATGGCCATTCCCGCTTTGCCGCATCCTGTGTTCTGGGGCTATTAGGCCCCCTGGAGTATCAGCCCTGCAGACCCCCCAGGGATCGGGCTTGGCCTTGCCCCTCTGTTTCTGCCTGGAGTTTACAATGTCGTGATCAGGACCATCAAGGTAACAGCTGGGCCCAGCCTGAGCGCCTGCCTCTGCCCAGCATTGGCGGCCCTCAAGCCCTTTCCTAATTCCCATGGAGCGGGTGTCTGTGAGGCAGCCAGAGTGCTGGGTGGGTGACAGGCAGGGCTGCCGGGTGACCAGTTCAAGGCCCTCAGTGGGCTGCTGAGGTGAAGGCTGTCGGTGGGGGCTGGCTGTGGCACCTGCCAGGCCCCTTTGCCCTCTTGCTGTCCCTGGTCCCTGCTGCGACAAGATGGCTGCACATGCCCACAGGGACCCTCTCCCTGACAGATGTGTGTTAATAGCGGGGCACAATGCCTATTGAAACTGCACAGGTGGGCCTCAGGGAAAAAAGTTTGGGAACCCCTGACCAATGTTACCCTCCCACCAATATTTTGTCACATTTTGCCCTCTTCTACCCCACCCTTCTTTTCTTCCTCTTTCCTCAAATCCTGCTAGTCTAGACATTAGGCATCTGAAGCCAGTAGTACTACTGTACCCCGTTGGGACAACACACCAGCCTGTTTTGAGGAGAAGGTAAAACTGACCAGATCAAGGCTGTGTACATAGGATGCAGTGATAGTGCATAAAATAGGCCCTCTGACAATTCTTCAACAAAGGTGAAAAAGGAAGGGGGGAAAGTATTATTTTGGGTCTCTTCGAGCAGCCACTATACTGAGTGGTGCTGTGCTTCCAATTTACTAAGTCTCCCATGGGAGGGATACTTTTGGCTGGTTAGCCGCTTCAGAGAAACTCTCATCATGGGACCATGCAGTTGTTTCCTGGTAGCAGAACAGGCAGATGACTCTTTCCTGTGCCTCTGCTTCTCCATACGCAATGATCTCTGTGTGCTGGTGGGAGCCATAATGTGGTAGTACACTTCTCCTTAGAGGATATTGAAGCGCTTTACAAATGCTAATTTTGCTTCATAGACTCTGTGAGCTCACTAAGGAAGAGAGAGAGAATTATTTCAGCTGCCCATGAAAGACAGCTTCCTCTTGGTTGGAAAGTGGTAGCTGGTTAACAGTTTACATGGCAACACTATAATATTCTGAAACAGCAAGGGCAAATCGGGTGAAGAGAACAATAACGATCATAGTTTCCTGTATTCCCTGTCTTAAAAGCATTATTCTCTCATGTTATAGGGACATGTTTCAGTCCCACCAGTGAATGTCGCTGTCTCTTAGGTGGATTCCTTAACCATTATATTTGCAGTGTAGATAAACCCTTAAATGCCAAAGTAGTGGTAGGCAGAGGTATAATTAAAAAAACGACTTTGAATTGTGACTATATTCTTTGCAATAGGTTTGTTGGGCAAATAGTGCAGGCAGCTAGCTTTCCTCCCTGTTTCAGCAGTACTACAGGGAATGACAACTGCTCTATCTTTTTGCTGCTGAACAACCAAAATGGGGCGAGGAGAAATCTACCATCCTGTTAAGCTGTATTTATCTAATTTTAGTGGAATAAGAGGAGTCAGAGATCCAGCACTGACATTCCTGGCCTTGTCTTTTAGATTTGTAAGCTCTCTGGGGTAGGGACCATCATTTCCTTTGTTTCCATGCTGTTTAGCTCAATGGGACCCTAACTTTGTTGCTCTCTAGGCACTACCAGACTATAAAAGTTAAATAATAATAGTAGACATGAGTGCTTTTATTAAGTTTTGCATTACTGGGTTAATGCTACAACAGTACCAATATGGGGCTGCCCCAGGTACCCTTCCTTAGTTTCCTCTCTGAGTGTGGTGTCTCACAAAAGGGGATACACTCCCCAGGCTGTGTTACATTTTCCAAGTATCTACATGGGGCCAGTTCAGTGGATTATTTATGTGGTCCAGGCCCTGTTAGCTCACTGCCCAGTCCTACTCCCCCTACACGCAGATCCAAGCACTGCAGAGAACTCTCTGGGATGGACTAGGAAGGTACGCGGACAGCGCTGCAGAAATGGGTCCCTGAGATGATCTGGCTCAAAAGAATCCTTTTAAAGCACTGCACTGCTTTAAAGGCGATATTGTCCCTGTAAACGTTTGTAGCACAAGTGGACTTTTTTAAAAGAACAAGTTAAAATAAATTCTAGTTTAAGGAGGGCATTTAGTGAAAAGCAATCAAGAGAATTGCTGTCTTGCCAAACTTATACTGGGGATTCAGTTATTTTATTTTGTAACGCGTTCAATTTTGATTTGTTGGTTGACAAGCTAAGATAGGAGAAATTCATCAGGGGTAAAAACAAAGGCTGTGGGCAGCAGAGCAGTCCAAAGAATGGGGGGAAATCATCACAATTTTATTTGGTGGAACATCTCAATATTTTTGGGTGAATTATCCACAATCAGTAAATCATCCCTCAGATGAATGACGATCCCTCAGATTTAAAAAGAGAACAATCCATGATTACTAACTAGTGCAATGTCATCTTTCCATATCTGATCCATGAGCCATTCAGCCCATAGCAGTATTGGCTAAAATGTTGTTACCATCTGATGGCTGTTTCTCAGTCAAGTTCAGTGCAAGGTGTCACATCAGAAAATTCATGGTCATCGTAGTTGGTCAGGGAAGAAAGGAAGGATGGGTTTTGAGAGATTCTTCCCGGGTTCAATTCCTGGCTCTGCCACAGATTTCCTCTGTGACTTTGGGTAAACCTATTACTCTTTCTGTGCCTCAATTCCCCATCTGTAAAGTGTGGATGATGATGATGATGATGCCCTACCTCAGAGAGGTGGTTGTGAGGACATAATGCTTGTGAGGTGCCTCAGATGCTGTGATGATGGGAACATAATTATCAACCCAGATAAACAGATGTAGCTGGCACTAACTGGCTTTCTGAGGTTGCCAGCAAGGGTGTCAAGGGCTGAATGGGGCTAGAGCCTGAACTGCATCTTACTGCTATTCCTGCCTGAATAGTGTTTAGGGACTTTCCTGGGACAGTTTGGGGAACATACATTGCACTGGCCTTGCTCTTTCTCCTAGGATAAATAAAGGACTTAATTTTACTTTACTATCAGTCTGGCAACTTTTTACTCAGTAAATTTGCAATGACTGTTTCAAAAAGGGAGGTTTCTCTACACTACAATTTAATATCAATTTTAACAAAAGCATACTGCAGTGTACTAGAGAAGCACCTGGCTGATCTGTAAGACAATAGAGAAATGAGAGCAGGAAGGAAAGATGAAGGTTTTGGGAGTAAAGGAAGGACCAAAACAATGTTGTACCCTTTTTAAAATAAAACAAACAGTTTGCCATTCAGAAGTTGTTTCACAGTTTTTGTAGGTTTTTCTTGGTTTAAAAAATCAAGACTTTAAATGAAATATCAGTATAGTAATAATTTGAAGTATTTACTGTTAACTTGATAGCCATTGGCTATCAAACTCAACCTCCTTTGGTTTCATAGTTTGCTACAAATAACTGAGGGCTTTGTTCAGCATAGGATACCGTTATTACTATAACTACAAGAATTTTCAAGTGATTCGAATATTTTAAAAAATTTAGATGGGCAAAAAAATCCCTCAATAGTAAATTTATATCAAGGTAATATATTCAACATAGAAAACAAATATACATGTAATTAAAATATGCAACAGTGGATTTTATGATATACTTTTATATGCTTTGCCATCCATATTTTGTTTTAGAAAGGATTTAAAATCCACAACAGGAATATTACAATGTTCAATTCTTCTTAACTTCATTGTACATTTTTTTCTCCTTTGTAACATCAATTTGAGTTATTTACAATGCATGTCCATGAAAAGGCTGACAGATTTGATGTATGGCAGACTTAAGTTTAGAAAACAGATTTTTTTCTAGCTGTGAAGTAAATTGTGGGTATACACAGAGCAGCTTGTTGAGGTGCAGTTATAATAGAGTTGCACAGCGATTACGAAACAACCACTGAAAACTAGTTAACAAAGGAGATGTAAATGTTTTTAGATCAATGGAATAATGTAGCAGGAGGGGGTTGCTTTTTTCTGCACAAACAGAACTGTTTTTTTATTTGTCTGCAAGTTGATTAGTGAGAAGCACATTTCCTCTTCTGCCCTATCAGAATGCCCATTAATAAAAATTTTTCAGCTAATGAAACTGGACAAACACAAAAATAGGCTCTCTTTGGGTAAGTAGTAGCAAAACACATTTTGATTGCATTCAGAGAAGAATATTATTCAATTTGCTAATATAGGGCCTGATCCACCAATCGTTTACTCATGTCAGTGGTCTGTGCTCATGTTGTTATCCAGTAATTGCTCACGAATGAGGATTTGCACAATCAAGACCACACCGTCTTTGCATAAAACTACCTGTGTTTGCATTAACATGGGCTATTCCATTTGCAGTTGTTTAGAACAGAGGTTCTCAAATGGGGGGGGGGAAGGGCGCAAAATATATTCTGGAGTGGCGTGAGAAGCTTTAGGAAAGTGGTGGCTGCTGGCCGGGCGCCCAGCTCCGAAGGCAGCTCTGCTGCCAGCAGCAGCTGAGACGTAAGGGTGGGAATGCCATACCATGCCACCCTTACTTCTGAGTTGCTGGCGGCAGCATTACCTTCAGAGCTGGGTGCCTGGCCAGCAGCCACCACTCTGCCTTCAGATCTAGGCAGTGGTATATGTACTCGTGTGGCAGGGGGGGCCGCAATCAAATAAGTTTGAGAACCACTAGTTTAGAACCGTTTTTGTTGCTTTATTTACTATTGATTGTCAACATAAAAGGAGACATAGCTTTCATGGATGAACTCACAAATCACTGAAACATTTTTAGAGCAAAAAAAAAAAACCATGATCTTTTTTTCTTTAATTTTCTAGACAAATAAAGTGTCTACAATATTTAAAGTTTATCAGACAGTCAAAACTAAAAAATACCCCTATTATATGTTAAAAATATTCAACAAACTCTAATTTAGCTACTCTTTTGAAGTGTTACCACTGTTATATATTCATTTCTTGTCTGTCTGTTTAAATGATACAGAAAAACTGAGGTATGGCCTTCTCCATTTTAGCACCAAAAGCCATTTTCAATAACCTATGCTCCAATCCTGCAATTTACAATACATGAGTGAGTGGCTGGGCTACTGTGGAAGCCCCTAGACTTCAAACTGCACCATATGCAGCAGCAACCAGACCTTTTAGTAAAAGAAAAATTAGGAAAAATGTTCCACTCTCCATACAAAGATGCCCAATGACACTTTGTATATCTTTTAGGATTTTTTAATTGTATTTGTTGTGTGTTTTAAATGTAATGAACTCTCCAACAAAGACAATGCAGGCTAAAACAATTATAACCCCTGTAGCTGGTCACCTTGTAGATTAACAAAATCTTAGGGAGTGAATTTCAGATGTAAGGAACCCTGATGAAAATAACCTATTGCTAGCACCTTCCTTTTCACCCCAGTTTGCCTTTGCAGCACTCTCTCTTTCTGGGAAACCTCCCATTGTTTGCCAGAGGGGAGTCACAGCCCAGCATCTGTGAGCAGGTCCATCACAGTGGGACTATAGCTTGGGAATGTTCACATTTCTCAGGGAAGTTTGTGTGTTTCATGTAACACATGCTGGGTAGTGATATAAGAAATCTCCATGTTTCTAAAACTAAACCAGCTATTTAAGAAAAACTAGTTAAAGAGGTGCTACAACTGTAGCAGGCATTCCAGCCATGGACAAACAGACTGACTTCCTAGTGCCTCCTCCAACCTCTTCCCTCCGGCAACCTGTGCTCCTCCCTACAAATTCCATGAAGATTGATACAATGGGGACTTGTAAGGGGAGCATGAATGTAGAATCTATCTGTAACAGGTTCCCCCTGGGAACCACCTGGAGCTAGGGTACCACTGAGCCCTCTGACTCACTAGCCTGGGCTCCCTCTCACACTGTGCTGGGTGACAAGCTGCAGACTGCTCCCGGTCCTACAATCCCACCAGCATTCACGCAGGCAGGGACACACCCAGCTGCAGTTACATGCTGGCTCTGATCAGCCACTGCATGCACCAACAATAGAGAGGTTACAGCCAAGATACTCCCAGCTTTCCAGCCTAGGACCCCAGAGGTGTACCACCCTGCCCTGGTCAAAAGGCCGACCAGTATGAATTTATTAGTCAGTTTTTCCCTCCCTCAGTGTGGAGTGGACAATGCACACCGGCCTTGTTAACTGAGCTGAGATTTTCCCCAGACACTTCACTTAAAGGCACACTGGTTTTGATAAAAAAAATATAAAAAAAGTTTATTAACTACAGAAAGATAGATTTTAAGTGATTATACATGATAGCAAACAGATCAAAGCAGATTACCTAGCAAATAAACAAAAATGCAAACTAAGTCTAACATACTAGAAATTAGATGGATAGGATTTCTCACCCTGACTGATGATACAAGCAGTCCACCAAGTTTCACAGGCTAGAGATCCCTTTAGGCTGGGACCAGCACTTCCCCCAGTTCAGTCTTTGTTCCTCAGGTGTTTCCAGGAGTTCTCTTGTGTGGGGAGTGAGGTCAAGAGATGATGTCACAACCCATCTTTCATAGCTTTTCCATATGGTGGGAATCCTTTGTTCCAAACTCAGTTCCCAGTCCAGTTTGTGGAAAAATACAGGCTCCAAAATGGAGTTCAGTGTCATGTGGTCTCGTCACATGCCCTGCTGAGTCATAGCAGCCATTACTTATAGTCTGGCTGAAATGTTCACAGGAAGGCTAAACTCTACCATGGTCCATTGTCTTTGTTGATGAGCCATCAGCACAGTCTGGCTTCTTCATTGTTGTACCTAAGAGGCTAGTTGTGGGTGTTACCCAGAGTAAGCGCATTTGAAATACAGATACATGATATTCATAACTTCAGATACAAAAATGATACATGGATACAAATAGGATACTCATATTCAGCAAATCATAACTTTTCCATAGACGCCTCACAAGACATATCTGGTCCAAGATACAACATAATTATGTCATAATCATATCATTATGAAGGATATGAGGTGCAGTGTCTCACTATGTACAGATTGGAAAATCTGCTTCTCCCCCATCCCAGTTAAGAGCACATATCTCACATCTTATTTTCCATATGCAGTCCAAAAACAACATTCTGCCTAAGTGTCTAATCTTGAGGCATTTTATGGCATTGGGACAGTTTAAATTTAACAGTCTGATGCAAAATGAGCTCTTGCACAACAGAAACACCCCTCAGGTGCCAGAGCCCCTTCCATCTGGTTTTGCATTTTGTTTCTTGAATCTGTTTGATTGTTCCTATATTCTAAGTACAAATCCTGTAAGTTTTCCACTGCTGCTTCCATTGCTGTTGCCAATTCTACTGCTTTGGGCCAGATTAAGTTCCCCTCTCCCAGCACTTCTCTTTGAATTCTCTCAT
This sequence comes from Lepidochelys kempii, assembly GCF_965140285.1. Classification (NCBI taxonomy): domain Eukaryota; kingdom Metazoa; phylum Chordata; order Testudines; family Cheloniidae; genus Lepidochelys; species Lepidochelys kempii. Next base: position 46,167,160 of record NC_136380.1, read on the forward strand.
AATTAATACCACAAATAAATCTGTCCCACAACATATCCTCTAGGGCATTTCCAAATGAGCACTATTCTGTTAGGTTTTAGCTCTGCCACATCCACAGCTACAATTTCATCCATACTCCTCATCTATTATGAAACTTACAGTGTTATACAATAATGCTTGGCTTTTGTGTGTAGTGCTCTGTTAAGCTCTGTCAGGGTTCCCTCCCCACTCTGAACTCTGGGGTACAGATGTGTGGACCCACATGAAAGACTCCCTACGCTTATTTCTACCAGCTTAGGTTAAAAACTTCCCCAAGGCACAAATCCTTCCCTGTCCTTCAATGAGTACTGCTGCCACCACCAAGTGAGTTAGACAAAGATTCAGGAAAAGGACCACTTGGAGTTCCTGTTTCCCCAAAATATCCCCCAAACCCCTTCACCCCCTTTCCTGGGGAGGCTTGAGAATAATCTACCAACCAGCTAGGTAAACAAGGTGAGCACAGACAAGACCCTTGGGTTTTTAGGACACTAAAAAACAATCAGATTCTTAAAAAAATAGGACTTTATTATAAAGGGGGGGAAAGTAAAAGAAACACCTCTGTAAAATCAGGATGAAAGGTAATTTTACAGAGTAATAAGATTTAAAACATAGAGGATTCCCCTCTAGGCAAAACTTCAAAGTTACAAAAAACAGGGATAAACCTCCCTCTTAGCACAGGGAAAATTCACAATCTAAAACTAAAGATAATCTAATGCATTTCCTTCCTATTACTTACTATTTGTAATCTTAGATGCTTAGTTCAGGTATGGCTTTAAGAGATGTATTTTCCCTGACCTGGTTCCTTGCTGACCCAGAGAGAACACAAAGAAACAAAAACCTTCCCCCACAGATTTGAAAGTATCTTGTCCCCTTATTGGTCCTTTTGGTCAGGTGCCAACCAGGTTATCTGAGCTTCTTAACCCTTTACAGGTAAAGAAGGGATTTTATGCTACCCTTAGCTGTATATTTATGACAAGCTCTTTTGCAGGTCTTCTAAACTTTTATCTTCTGATTTCTGAGGTTGTAACAAATTCCTCAAGAGAAGTAGGTTCTACTGCCACAATCACAGGGAAAGACTGATTTCTTTTTGTCAGTACCTGTAATCTGATTTGCCAGAAAATAGTGATCCAATCTTTCTATCATAGAATCCTAGAAATGTAGGGCTGGAAGGGGTCTTGAGATGTCATCAAGTCCAGGGCCCTGTACTGAGGCAGGTCCAAATTGCCAGTTTTGTAAAAGGTCTGCTCATGCATAAGAAACACACACAGCTTACATTACTGCAGGTAGGGAATGTGCAGATATATTCAATTAAGTAACAAACACAGTGAGGTAAAACACCTACTTATTGAAGTTTAGGCTCAGGCTGGAGCCTGGGCTCTGAAATCCTCCCTCCTTGTGAGGTCCCAGAACCTGGGCTTCAGCCCTAGACCAAATCTCTACATTGAAATTAAATAGCCCTGTATCCTGAGTCCTGTGAGCTTGAGTCAGCTGACCTGTGTCAGCTGTGGGTGTTTAACTGCAGTGTAGATATACCCAACATGAGCTTGGTCAAGTCACTTAACCTGTTTGTGGCTCAGTTTTCCAGAAGTAAAATGTAAATAAATAAAATAATAATACTCCTGTATTTCCCTTCTCTTACCTTTATCTGTCATGACTATTTGGGTTTTAAGTTCTTCAGGGAAGGGACTGTATTTGTACAGCACCCAGGACAACATGGGTTCAATCTTGGTTGAGCCCTGTAGTAGCTACTTTAATGTAAATAATAATAAATAATGTTGCTTAAATTAATTTTTCTATTGCCAGCTTAATTTTTATAATTTTATTTGCAAGGAGTTTTTAGGGGCCATAATAGAAGACTGTGCTACTTCTATAAGATTGGGGTAGTTAGGTTTTTGTTTTAGCGATCTTGTGATGCGAATTTTAGTTAACCAAATTCAAAATATTCTATAGAGTGTGTTAAGCTTGTTGGTAATGCCTATGTTCTAAAGCAGCATATTTCAAACTATGAAATAAATGCTTTAAAATAAATATCCGGCAGGATATGCCATAGTGTCAAAGATCTACTATAGAGGTACTGGGTAAAATCTGAGGTTATTAAAAGTAAAGTATCCTTATCATGTTTTCATTTTACCTATTTTAGCTGTTAATTCATTCACTCTTCCAAAAGGATTTTACAGTTCACTAAGGATTTGTATTTAGTGAGGGAGCAGGAAAGGGGGAATGCTGGTGGGAAGCTTAAAAGTGAATTGTTAGATTATATCTCCATCTCACTGTTCAGTTTGTAAAACAAATTCTTCAGGCAGGTGCTCGAATTCACAGACTCTTTAGGGGGAATTTATCAGCCCCAGGAATATACTGGTTAAGGGGAAAAAAACTAACAACATCAGCTGCTTGTAGGGAAAAGCTAATCATCTAAACTTTACTGCGGGAGAGGTGCAGCTGTCAAAGCAATAAGGTAAATGAGTCTTAGATTGAAATGGTTTTTGCAGTAGAACTCTGCTCCCTGGTAAATAGGGGAGATTGAACTATAGCACCATCCTACTATTCCTTGGCAATGCACCATTTTGGGGCTGACTGGGTGGTCTTAAGTCCATTGCTACAGTGGCTACATCGTCGATACCAATCAAGGCCCTGCAGCTGAGACCCTGTGTGACCTGCTTCAGCAGCTTTTTTCAAACCCCGATTCACTCATTTGTGTGGGATGCTTTTCTGCTACTTTATTTATGGGATTACATAAATAAGCCATTAAAAATGTAAATCTTCAGAACAGTTGAATAATAAAGATTTAAACAATAAGCTCAGGGCGGTACAGTACAGAAACTGCCCTGAACCAGCAGTATTGCACTGTCGTGGCTATGGCAACAATAGAGGGGTAAGGGAGAGAGAGAAGAAAATAAAACATCTCAGCATTGTAACAGTCATTGGCACCAGAGAAAGATTAGGGTGTTTAAAAAAAAAAAAAAAGAGTATTAGAACAATAATGAAGATGTGCCATTATAGCCAACACAGAAGACCATGCCATCCCTCACATAGTGCAGGTGTCAAAACAATCAAGCTTGCCAAAGAATTGAATTTAAGTGAAATTTATCCCACCTCGCCACAAAGCGCTTAACCCTTCGGAATCTAGAGCAGGCTTCAGCGATGGCATGGCTAGTACAGATTTTTTTTTCTTCTCTCACTCTGATGCTTGTATCTAAATAACTGTGTTGTCTGAGCTTCTTTCTTAAGCAGTAGTAATAAAGTGGTGCGTTATTTTCTTCTATGAATTATAAATAGGCTGGTGTGTTTTATTTCACTCTTGTTGTATTTGTAGCATATAAAGTACCTTTAAATAAATGGTATAACACAATGAAGGATTTTACTGAAGTTTATTATCGCTCCACTGGAGCCCCACTCCTGTGAAAGATCTTAGTTAGAACTGCTATTTTGTATCACGACCGATTTGAATGTCATCAGGACTGGGTAGTGTAGCTTACCTTATATTACCTTTATAAGCTAACTGGAAAGAATAAGAGCTGAAATTCCGCTGAAATCCTGACTACATATTCCACAAAGCTTGAGTGATTTTAGCATTGTCCCTCCAACAGACACGCACATGTCTTGTGTATTTTCCCCCCAAATACTTGGCAACAACCATCACTTTCCCGCTTACGGGAACATGACTCAGGTATTTCTCCAGGATAAATTTGGAATAGATACAATATGGGTTACTTCACTAACTATTTCAAAGACCACTACGCACTCTTGTATATCTGGACGTTAATATTTACAACCCCTCTTTTATGAGGGCAAATGTGTTTCCCTTGAGATCAGAATTCACTTGCTGTATCAAAGTTGCGGCTTAGTTCCTACAAACCAGTGAACCATGATGAACTCATGTAAGGAACCACCGATACCATCACACCTGAACCGTGTCTATCGGTTTAACCTTAATAAATATAGATATGTTCAAACACAAAACTTTGCAAGGTCTAGGGCCTGCAACTACCTTCATATTGGTTCTCAAATGAAAAAATTATTGTGAAGCACTTTTTAAAACAACTAGAGAAGTCTGCATTGCTTATGTGGGGGAGGTTTAGATTGGATATTAGGAAAAACTTTTTCACTAAGAGGGTGGTGAAACACTGGAATGCGTTACCTAGGGAGGTGGTTGAATCTCCTTCCTTAGAGGTTTTTAAGGTCAGGCTTGACAAAGCCCTGGCTGGGATGATTTAACTGGGAATTGGTCCTGCTTCGAGCAGGGGGTTGGACTAGATGACCTTCTGGGGTCCCTTCCAACCCTGATATTCTATGATTCTATGATACAGCATGATGATGAAAGGAAGTCTCCCACACCAACCAGTTTTCATACTTTATTGTGTTTGACTCAACTTTAAAATATATTTTTTGTTCAGAGCTCTAGGGGTGGGTTGTCTTCTTGCTTAAACCAGTGTAACTCCATTGACTTCAATGTAAATCAGAGGTGAATCACGTTGAAAGTGTCTTTTAGTTTCATTACAGTTCAATGTCTAGGATCAATTCTTGGTATAGCCAGTTTTTATAGTACAATAACAGTGTCACACAACTACACTACAGAAATACTGTAAAGGTCAGTGCATAATAAAATAGTTACTCATCATTGTCAGGCTATTTGATGAATTATTACAGCCAGTAAGAGAGGTGCTGCATAGGTCACAAGCTGAGGCACTCTTGAAAAATCCCACCTGGCACCTATCTGCATCGTTAGGGGCCTGAATACCTTTGAAAATCTGGCCCCAAGGACCTAACCCTGGGTACGTTTAATTAAATACAATAATAAACAAATGGAAAAGTGTTTTCCTTTCCACTGCAGCCCCTACTTCTCCCTCTCCCCTTTTTAAGCAAATTTAGTTCTTATGGATGGTACTGCACTGACATCTCTAGGGCTCCCTTTTTATCCCCAAACAAATATCAAATGATCAGTACCTTGGTGACCTTACCCACCATGTGTGCCATGCAGCCACAGCTGGGTGAATATCACAAGGCAGTATTGATTAATGTTTGCATAATTAAAAACAACTGATCACTTGGATGCTATTTCAACCCCTTTGATTTGCTTTCTGTAACCATTCATACATAATTTTTCTTCATGGTGAATGATTGTAGAAAGGGAGATGGCTACAAATACTTATAACAATATATATCTACTTGGATAATCCCACCGGGAATGCTGTCTGTCTCCAAAGGATTTGGGAGTCATCTAATCAGGGAGCAGAAACAATATCATGTGATATAACTGACCCGTCACACAGCATGAACGGACAATTCAAAATAGCGAATACTCAAATGCTTTTCAAGTTGTAAAACTCTTCTGAGCAGGGACTACATCTGCCTATTTTATTTTTTATTTCCCTTAGCGTAGCAGTCTCCCCACTCTCTGAAAGCTACCAGACTATATACGCGTGTGTGTAAACTAACAACAAACAATGGGAAGTAATTTGCTTGCCATCCATAGGCTGCAACATGTTCATCAAAAGCATTCATCAAATCATTTTGAACAAACACATTCCTAAACATCAAAGCCCGATCACGGAGAATTCATGAACAATACTGATCTGGAGGAACCAAGAATATCCACAGGGATAAGAATAGATCATTTCCCTGCTCGTTTAGGGCCACCACCTGCAGTAGTTAAAGGTAGACCAGAATTCGCAGTATCTCCCACTCAAAGCATGAGGACAACTACAGTTGCTACTGTAAAGTCAAATCCTGCAGCATGATGAATGTGGAATTTTAATACAGTTGGTTGCTGGGTTGAGGGGGACTCACCAAGAAACATATGATCTTGCCAGAGCTGATTGTAAAGTGTAAGCATCTTCAGGGTGCTTTAATGTGGAAGTTCTGCCCTTAGATGTGCATGTGATCATTTCTGTTAATGAGATCCTCATGAATTCATCTTAGAGCAGAATTTGGCCCTTAGTGTGCATGATTAATTTATTATTATTATTATTATTATTATTATTATTGCAGTTACACCGAGGAGCCCTAGGCATTGAGCAGGATTCCGCTGTGCTCGGTGCTGTACAAACACAGAACAAAAAGATGGTCCCTGCCCCAAAGAACTTGCACTAAGCACACACTATGAACAGGTCTTATTTAAGTGCAAGCTTTTTATGAATGTTTAATGTGTAAGAGGTTATTAAGTGATCACGATGCTGCCAGACACTCTTGCATCTGAAGCATTTTCCCATACCACGTTTGTACGTTATATTCATTTTGCTGATTTCAGCTTTGCTCATACCAGTCTTTGCATGAGGTGATAGCAGGGGGCACAAGGCTGTTGCACTCCAGCACAAATGGACATGGAGGCTACATGTGAGCACAGGCGTGGTTAAGCGCTAGGCATGGTGTTCCTTACTGAGTGGCAGCACCTCTTGAGTTTTGTGTTTACCTGCTCCCATACTGAGAAGTGCACAGGGTAAAGGAGCAGAGTTTGGGAGGAGACTGAGCAAGCTGGAGGAAATAGGGCCATAAGCATGATCTTCACCAGATTAGTGCTCTGTATAGTTATGCGGGCCTGCCCCTCATACTAGGGATAACTAACTTGGTGTCTGTAACAGGGCGGAACTGGGCTCCCCTGCAGTTCCTGTGTTCATTGAATTTTAGTTTGCACTTACAGTCAACACTCTATATCCATGCTATAGAAGGTCAAGCCGTGAGACAGTAAGATCCTTAGGGCAGGGGCCATATCTTTGGGCTTGTCTACACATGAAACACTACAGGCGTGCAATGTTTCAAGTGTAGACACTACCTACGCCGACAGGAGGGCTTTTTCCATCATTGCAGGTAATCCACCTCCTAGAGAGGTGGTAGCTAGGTTGATTGAAGAATTCTTCTGTTGACCTAGTGCTGTCTATATGGGGATGTAGGTTGCCTTACCTACATTGCTCAGAGGTGTGGGTTTTTCACACCCCTCAGAGATGTAGCTGCGTTGATCTAATTTTCTAGTGTACTCCATCCCTTAGTGTGCCTTTAGTAAAGCACTGTGTGCACTTACTGAGGGCTACAAAAATTATAACAGAAGGAGCTACTATCTCAGGAAAGGAGACTACAAATATACAATGGTTCACCTAGTTGCACATGTGACAGCCACCAAAATAGCTTGAAATCATGAAATTTATGATTTTTAAAATCCTATGACCGTGAAATTGACCATACTGGACCGTGAATATGGTAGGGCCCTAATAATAGAGCATGTGGGAGAGAGTGCCAGACTCCCATGAGCATCCATTCCCTTTCTATTCACTGATTTTCCATCAGAAGCACCCTCTCTTCTGGAAGGGATACCACACTGAGTTCTGGCCTCTTCATCTTCTTAGCTCCGCAGAAGTTGCTCCGGTTCCTCCCACTGCAACTTGCTGCTTCAATCATCTAAATCCAGCACTCCAGCGGAAAATGACCTGTTCCAGTGACTTGGCTCCATCCAATCATTTCAGGGTCTAATTCTGAAGCCACTGACAGGTTTTCCATTAATTTCAGTGAGAGAAGGCTCAGGGCCATTGTCTTTTCTGGGAAACAGGACTTTTCTATTCACATCTCAGGGGAAGTACCTTGTGCTTTACGTATGGGATGTGTCCCTTTCAGCCAGTGCCTTATGGCAGAGTTTGAACACCTTCCTGGAGTTTTAAATGACATTTAAAATCTTTAGAAAAAAGAAAGACTGTCTAAATGTAAGTGTGTGTGTGGGAGGGAAGGGATCTTGATAGTCTTATTCTTTTTACCCTACGTGCCATGAAGGGGCCATGCTGCCAGAGCAGCCACATAGAATCTTAGGACTCCCATGCATTCCTAAATTCCGCTCAGACCTCAGGGCAGGTGCGAATTTAGGAGGCTCCCTGTCTGTTCTGAAAGGGATAGGTAAAGGAGAGCAAAACTCACTCCCTTTGATGGAAAACTGATGAAGAAAGTCAGCTGAAATTCACAGGGCCTGATTCACCATTGCTCTGCACTTTGTGTCATTGTGGATGCCAGTGTGAAGTGGGTAAAAAAAAAAAAAAAAAAGCCAGATTATAATAGTAACATTTGGCTTCATGTCAGTGTAAATGACAGCACACGATGCAGGGCAGAAGAGAGCTAGGCCCCCAGTTTCCTACACCCCTATATGCAGTAAAAACAATGCAGGAAAAAATAAGGCCCTGTTCAAGTACAGTGCAAATGAGTCCCGAATTGAGGGGAAAAGAAAGAAGATATAAACAAGATATTTGTAGCCTACAGATATAGGTATTTGCTAGGACATAGGTATAAGTTAAGGCAGTAATGCAATGAGCCTACAGGTTTCAAGCCTGTAAGACAACAGTTTAGTTAACCTGATCAAGGCGTAAGGCCCCAAAAGCTTTAGCTTAAGCAGTTAACCAAGAGGAACCCTAGATCATAAGATAGAATGCTAAAGTGACTAAACTGCAAGATACCAGTTTACACCAGCTTGAGATATTTTAAGTAAGGAACATCAGCAGATGTCCGACCACAAGAATGTCACCGTAAGTAATTTACATATATGCTAATAAGCTTGAGGTAAAAGGCCTCATAACCTATGGGAGAAGGGCACCCTAACATTAGTGGGGCATGGAAGTTCAAATAACGAAAAGGGGCTAAAATCCCTCCTGAATATGTGTAACACCGACAGATCCTGGTCGGCGGCAGGCAGGATCGAACCTGGGAACCTCTGGAACTTAGTGTGTGAGCCTCTACAGCATGAACTAAAAGCCAACTGGCTCTTAGCTAAGGCTGTAGAGCAGACTTATTTTCTCTCTCTCACTAAGTGGTCTTGGTGCCACTAGATGCTACCAGGAGGTGTGTGGGTTACATATGCATCAGGCATAGTGGTATCAGAGTAATACATTATAAAAGCTGTATCCTAGCCTGTGTTCTTGGGAGATCCCAGGATGATGACCACTGGTGGTGATGATGGCCAACACGTCAGGTTTTTCTGGGGACTAGAACCTACCAAACCTCAGAGTTGAATTGGGAATTCTTAAGTAATGAATATAATGAATATACAATCAATAGATCAGGTCACAGACTAGTTCAGCTTCAAATAGCTTCTTAATAGAAATGTACAATATACTGAATACAGGCATCAACCTCTTTGCTATTGCTGATCAATCATTTTCACTACTGAGCTGATGTGAGATGTCACCATTTATCAACACGAGTGTTGTACATTAAGAAACAAATGTCCATTTTCAACCATTAGCTGGCAAGGCTTAAAGTCACCGCAGCAGAAATGGTATTTTCTCTGTGTGGCTGTTTCTATGGGGCTCTCTTCTTTCCCTGGTCACCTCATAGGAACGGTTATAAAAATTAAGCAGCAATATGAGTTCTCCAAACCTGTTGCCATGCAATTAGGTTAAAAGTATATAAAAGCCAGTACATTCAGCTACACCATTTTCCTTTCTTTTTTATTAAAAAAAAGTTATAATTGGAGACCCCAAATAAAGCTGTATTTTTCCCATCATAAAACTGTGAATATAATTATATGAACAATGCTGAATATCACCCACATGCTTAAAAAAAGGATAATCAAACAACCAAAAATAACCACTGTGAATTCAAACTGAAAATGAATGGAGTCTGCCTCATTCATAAATGTCATATGAGACTTTGGTTAAAAAGGCAAGCCTGTCATCCCAGGGACAGCAGCTGTTGTTATGTTGAACAAAATGGATACAAATGGGTATTATTTTAAAGTGAAATGCTTAATTTCAGGCCTAACAAGCACACTGTCCTCTCTTTAACCCTGTGTCATACAAGCCATGATCTCCAGTAGAGGGCTTGATTGCACAGGAAATCAAATTCACTGGCTGTGGCCTACCAAACCAACAAACACATTGGCAATGTTTGAGTTACTATGGCAATCACAAAATAGGAAGGCCTTTTCTTCTTTCCTCATCTCTGCATGCAGCCGCAGGCTGCTCCTGAATAGCCCACATCTGCAAAAAGTTTTAACACGGTACTCAGATAAAGAAAAGGATCCAAAAAATGGGCACTGACCCGTCTCAAAAAATGTTGCAAATTTTATACACAAGAATTGGGGAGCTCTGCCACTTTGCGCAGGTTATGTCATAATGCAAACAAAAAGGGATAAAAGCTGATGAAGGCTTTTGCTGTCAAATATTGAGAAAGGGGAAAAAGCAGAAGTAAATGACAGCTTTAATGCAGATGTAAGAAGAAAAGTCAAAGATGGGTGACAGAAAGTTACTGGTTAATGAATAAGGGAAAAATTTCAAACACAAAAACCAGACAAAAGAGTAAAATACAATTAAAATCAATCTATAGAGAATTACTGAGAAACCGCCCTGAAAGCACAGTGAACGAAATCTTGGAACTCTCAAACCATGTGAAATCAACATGTGGTTCTTTAGAGTGGTCCACTTTAGAGATTAATAACCACCGTTATAAAAGATCAACCTGATCTCTGGCCTGCAAAGTTTTCAAGCAGCACATTTTTTAAACAGCATTGGGAAACAAACCCTTCCTTGCACGTATTCACACAGGATTTTGCTCTGCTTATTATGAATTTCATCTTGCACACTGAATTGTTGCACATGCATGTTTTAGATGTTTGTTAGAAAGATGCTTCCTGGTAACGTAGAATAAGTTTTTAAATAAGGATCAGCATTTTGACAAATCTTTCCTTCATACACTTTCTGCCAATGTATTATTTGATATTAAACATGGTTTTTTGTAGATCTTAGAAATTTACCTATGAGTTGATTGGAGCTTTTTCTATATAGTATTCTAACATATGGCCCAGTGTTGTACAGGGTCCTACTGTAGTACCTCATGTCACTGGAAAGAAAAGATATGATCCAGAAGTTAATATAATGGCCTATCAACCTATTTTAGGTTTGCTATGGAGCCCATCATTGTGCTATCAAAGCACCAGAGCATCACAGAGATAACTATTTGTGTTGAATTCATCAAGAAAGAAAACTAAAAATTACTGAATTTAATCTTAATTTATCTTCATCTAAGAGTCCATTGACCCATTAAACTTCCTAAGAGCATAATTGCACTTTAAAAGATTTTACTGACATGGTGATACATTAATCACTACCATTTGAGAAAGGTTTCATTTGGGGAAAGGAATTTAAATAAATGAACGGTCCATAAAAGTCCAAAGTGCAGAAAGAAGTCCTAAGTCCAGTAAAAGTGAGACTGCATTATACATTCATTGATTCTTGTTCTTTCGGGGGTGTTTTAGTATGAAGAGAAAAAGACAATAGAAGACAATAGTGCTACCTTATCAAAGTTCATTCATGCAGCCATTTCAAATACTTTTAACTGCTTGTCAATAGGTCTTGCAAGTCTCTGAGATTCTAAACATTCTGTCACATTTGTGTACTAACCACTTAAAGTTCTGCTAAAGCTTTTTGACCTGGACTGACTCTCCTTTATCTAGGTCAAAATGCAAGGCAAAGCTATTGTGTTAAACGGCCTTCATTAAATTCATTGATTTGACCTGCATTTTAAAGACCAAAAGTCAAATGGAATGGGAAGTTAAAGTTCCCATACAAAAATCTTCCTCCAAGTACTTCTCTGCCTCCTTGAACTATATAACATTCAGAAAAGGACATCTTATGGCCATTTGAAGTACGGACTATAGCTGGAATGGCAGTTTTGTTCAGTTTTCTCAGCAACATTAAGGCGAATTGATGGTGCATTCCCCACTCCCCGTCCCCCCCCCCACCACCACCACCAAATAAGGACAAAAAAGTTGAAGCCAATTCCATTTACTTTGTTTCTCTTCCTAGAAAAACACATTTTTAAGATCATGCCACTATGTTTAGAGATAGATAACTATGATTTCAATTCCTTAAACACAGGTATGCTCAGAGATGGGTTTTGTTGCTTTACACTGGAGACCCTTTAGCTTGATAATGCAGTTGTCTATAATTAAGTGATTAAACTGTTACTTATCAGAAAAAATCCTTTGTATTTGGAGAAAAAGTTCACAGCCACTCCAGCTACAGTTTACTTTTATTGACCATACAGAATAAGGCCCAAATCCTGTAAAAATTAAGCATGAATGTAACTTTACACATGAGCAGTCCTATTGACTTAGATTTGGGGACTAAATAAAGAAAATATTGAAATGTTTTGAGACTAATTCGTTGCTGGTATAAATCCGGCGATTAAGGTACTGATCCTGCAAACACTAATGGGCTTAATTTTGAGCATATAGGTAACCTCACTGACATCCTATAAGTAAAATGTACACTTAAGCATGGGTACACCCTACCCCAAGCAGAGTTTTTACCCTGGAAAGGGAAAAGTGTCAGTGACACTAGCGATTTGACTGATTTTATGTGGAAGATGCTCAGACACTACACTGATGGGCAGCCATATAAAAAGCCCAAAATGGATACTGAGCATTTGCAATATTAGGGCCATCTTTGGCGCTGAATGGATGGAATTACATTGGGGTGAACTTGGTCCTTCATCTTATTCCTTCTATAATTTTATAGAAAAGGTCTATGTGCTCATTTGAAAAAAGGGAAGCAGAATGAATTGAAAATAATTTGAAATTTGAATTTGAAAATAAATTATACAAAACCCCCCAAACTTTAACCAAATCATGTCAAAGCAGATTTGCCATTAGAAAATCTGCCACCTAATAAAAATCCAGCTGTATTGTCCAGAGCATACCACTTGGTACAGCCTTCCAGAAACAATTATTTTTACAATTTACAATAGATCCATTTTAGGATTTGTCCAAGAGGATACACACACATATTCTCCTTTCAGCAAGTCTGCTGACTCACTGATGTCCCATAACCGAATTCTGCATATTGCACAAAGGGATGGAGTAGCTACTATCCAGAGCGCTGAAAAGATCAGACCAGGGAAAGATGGTTTGAGAAACTTAGGTGATCCATATCTCTGAAGTAATCCTTTCTGGATCAAGTGGCACAGTTTCCTTATTATGAATTTATAGCCTTATAGCAGCAATCTAGTGGAAATGATGCGCTGAGAAAGCCAAAATGAAGTTATTTGCTACTGAGCTGTAGGTCAAGCTGCGAAAGTCTGGGAAAATCTGGTTGATGAATAAAATTGCTTCCCAGCCCCCTCTCTCCCCTGTCCAAATTACACAACAGTTTGCTATCCTAGGGGGAATTTATTTTAAAGCAATGGAGAAAGGTCTCTAAGAAAAAGAGTGCATGGGCCTTCAACACCCTCTTTCCCCATCTCTAATCCTGAAGAGGAAAAAGAAATCAATGCACATTCTTTGTGAGGTTCAGTCCACACTCTCCTTTCTCCCCTCTCTTTGCTGTCTGTCACTCAGTGCTCTGTGCTCTCTCCCTCTCACACATACATCCAGAACTAGTCCATGATGCAACAGTCCTTGTTTTCATTTCACCTGATGATCTCAGCTGTTCCTTTGGCTCTGCAATCAACTTCTGTGTCAGGGCAGGATGTAGATCGACTGAGTTTGAGGGTCAGGAAAGATTTTTCATTCACAGGCTCAGTATATCACAATTGACCATCTTTTCGTTACTTGGGGCTTGTCTACACAGAGAAACTCAGAAGTGTTAATCCAAATTAACTAAAGGTGTGAATTTGAAGTGCATTGGTTAAATCACCTTAAATCCCAGTGTGGAAGTTCTTGTTCAGAATTAAAGTGGCCTTAATTTGCTTTAATTTATTTCATTTTGAACATGAATTAAGATAAACTGAATTAAAGCCATTTAAATTCTAAATCGGAACATCCACATGGGGATTTAAAGCAGTCTAACTAGAATTAGTTAATTCAGATTAATTCTTCTGAGTGTCCCTATGTAGACAAGACCTTAGATTGTAAACTCTTTGGGGCATGAACCATCTTTTTGTTCTGTGTTTGTACAGCACCTAGCACAATGTGGTCCTGGTCCATGACTAGGGCTCCTAGGCTTTACGGTAATACAGATAGATAAATAAATAAATAGCAATAGACTTGGTGCACTTCAATTTTTTCTTTGCCATCCTCTAATGCTCCAGACACTGGCCACAGCTGGGGCAGGATGGCTGCTGGAACAGATAAAGCCATTGGATCTGAAGTGGCAAATCATATGTTCTGGGCATTTGGCAGTTAATTTTTCCCTCTTTCTGGGGCAACTGGCTTGTCCTGATCAGAGTGGGGAGGCTTGTTTACAGGAATGAGAAGTTGTGGCAGGGAAGCAGTCTGCGTCAAGAGAAGACATTAGTCTGTGTACTTGAAATACAGAAGAAATCTCTAATAGAAATGGGCCATGATTCACTTCCATTGCCACCCCCCCCCCAGCTTTGGATGAATGAGGGTACCCTGTGCCTGAGAAAGGATTCATTCCTGGGAGAGGCCAGGGGTTGTACTTGCCATCACCTTCCCTGGGGGTTCTACCAGGAGACGACAGGCTGGGCACAGATGGGCTGAGTTCATCCTCAGGTGGGCCGAGTTCATGTTTAGTGCAGCTAATGGTGGGGAGACAAAGGTGGCTCTGAGCTACCTTATGCTACACCCACCTCTAGGGTCAGCTGGTGGCTGATCTGGTCTTGGTGTAGGTTAGAGCAGCTCTTGGTTTATAAGGCTTTTAACTCACACTCTGCTGACTCCACCCTAGCACATCGTGCTCTGACTACATCCCTTTCACGCCTCGCCACATTCCCTCTTGTCCCAGCTGCTCCCAGCACATGCCCTGTGCAGTGGGGCAGGCAGAAAGGGCTGGCATAGAGCTAACAGTTCCAGTTTTACGGCAGTCCAGATTGTGGGAATCCTCAGCTAGCCTTTCAGAGCAGCTCTGAGAGTGATGCCTTATCTCCTTTCCCCCTCTGACCAAAGCTACCAACCTGAGGGCTATATTGGGCAGCCATGGGCTCCTGGCTTAGCAAGGACTCCAGTGTGTATTGGTGTGAAAACCCCTTTCCAGGTGGCCTTCTTGCTGCTGGAACCCTGCACTGGGCTCTATGCTAATGGAAGCTGATGCAAACACCTGGGTGAAGCAAATCTATTGTTTTATTATAAAAATGGACTCTTTATAGCCATTGTGATTCACATAACAAAAGGCAGTGAATTTAAAAGTAACATAAAACTGGGAACAGACAAATCTTCACTAAGCTGCACTAAAATCAGTAGGAGATTAAAAATATTTTGCAGATTCATAGAGATAAACATGAAAATCTCAGCATCTATACAAAGCAGAATAAAGAGGATAAAGAGGCCTGTCAATAGAAACAATTCTGTGCAAAGCCTTCTTCATTCAGCATCTCTTGGATGAAATGATGACCACACAGACATGTGTTTCATCCTTCCTTCAGCTCATCAACAATGCATTGCTCAGCTATTACTTCAGCTAATGAAAATGCCAGCTGCAAAGACATTGCAATAAAGGCTCCCTGGGCTTTGCAACAAATTTTCCTTAAGAAGCTAAGGATCTACAGTTTCCAGGACTGTCAATCTGACAGATTCCAGGGATGCTGGTGTTTTTAAAAAGTTGCCATCACACCCATTTACAAAATGCAATTCATTCTCATAACACACATAAGGGATAACTAGATATTATTATGCCTATTTTCCAAGGAGAAACTGAGGCATGAAAGAGTGACGTTTCTTACCAGAGGCCACACAGTAAGCCAGTGGTGCAACTAACAATAAAACACAGATTTGCTGACTTTCAGCCATGGGCTCTAATAGTTAAATCTTCTTCTTCCATAAAAAGTGATATTATAAGATTAGGTATCTGATTCTTTAGTCAAAAGAAGCCAGATAAAAAGTGCCATAGAATTCTGTCAGCGACAACAGGTACAGAACTGAGAAAGCACAATGCCAATTCTTTTTCTTGGCTAGTTTCTGATATAAAGCTTGAGAGGTTTTCTTTTAGTTTTACATAAAAATGCTGCATTTTAATAGCTATTTTTCCTGCAAATTACCCAACACTTCCTCTGATTATTTACTTGAAAAATAAACTGTCACTTGCCATTTGAATGTCAATTAGTGTAATCAACAGGTGAGAATATTATTCAGGCCTGTAAACAAAGCTATGGAGTCCATTGTAAATATTGAGTATAGGAACTAAGAGAAATAGAAAACAAGGTGCTGTAGATAAGTTAGAAGAGAATATGGTGAACAGCATGCTAACACAGAAGGATTCTCAGACAGATTTATATTTTCTTAGGCACACAATGCTACAAATATTTATGCACTTGCTTAACTTTACGCACATGGGAAGTCCCAATAACAGTGTCAAGTTAAGCAAATATCTACAAATTTGCAGGACTTGGATCTTAGTTCTTAAATATTGGGCCCAATCCTGCAATGTGCTGAGCACCACTGACTTCAACAACATATAGGAGAGGTTCAGACCCGCCCAGGATCTGTCCCATTGTCTATCAACTGCAACTTTCAGTGTGTATGGCCCTCCAGTTTTGAATGTTGTATCTAAACCCAAGCATGACATTATCAAGGAGATTCTATAAGAGTGTGACCATTTTAAATCCATATATTGCAGGAGAGAAGATTTTCTGGAATAAAATGCCAATGTCTCAGTTTTGTAAGGAACACGCCTCAAGAACAGATTCACCTTCAAAGTCATTGCTTTAATATTTGTTTTAATTTCTTTCTTTAGCAAAATTATGGTCTTCATTATGTTTCAAGGAAAATATCCCTATAGTGGGTCTGCTCTCTCAGTGCTGGAAATTGCCATCTCCTTGGATCTCAAGAGACAAGGTGTGGCTCCCGCAGCTGCAGCCATGAGCCCCCTTCATTTTGTACCGCCTGTGACCTCAACCCTGACCTAGTTACTGCTCTTTCTAAGAGCGACATGTAATTCATTCTCCATGGTAGGCTCAGTTCTGGGCTTCTCTTGTGCTGTGAGTCTGACAGTCCTACGCCATGTTTCGCTAAATTGTGACTTTAGTTCGCAGGAGCTCTGTTATAAAGTTCTCTAGTTAGCACTCGTCAAGGTAACTCAAAGTTTCATTCCTACCCTATCATTTCTTCTTTTGTATCTTCTCTCCTATAAGGTCTGTTTTCATCTCCTTCCTCTATGCCAAAATGTCTTGTATAAAATTAGATTAAAAACAAAGGGCTAAATTAATCCCTTCTGTAAATCTGTTGACTTCAGACATAGCTTAGATAGATGAATCGGGGGAAAAAACTATCAATTTATCTAGGATTTTATCTGGCACCAGTCACATGGGGTAAAATCCTGGCCCCAATGAAGTCAATCAGAGTTTTGCCATTGGTTCAGATGGAGTCATGATTTCACTCACAGTAGCTGAGCACCTCTCAAAATTGAACATAAGCAAGAAAGAGTATAACAGGTGGGATAACAACAACTAGGAAGTTGCTGGATGTTTTTCCTTAAGTGTACACGTAGGTATGAGCTTCTCCTCTTCCTCCTATCTGCTTTTACTTAGTTGTGGTGGCTGTTTTGGGACGGCGAGGTGAAAGTAATGAGTTTTGCATGGCAGGACAGATTTTTAAAGGGATTTTAGACATCGCTTAGCTGGGTGCAGCAATGCCGAACCCCCACGTGGCCTGCTGCCTAGTGGAATTTTCAGCCCCAAGTTAGGCAGCTCCATGCCACCAAGGCTTCCTATAGAGAGTCTGGGGAGAGCTAAGCACTAAAAAAGGGATTTTCAGAAGCTGAGCAGGGAGCTGCCTAAGCAAATCAGGAGTGAAATGAGAGGCATGAGGAGAGGGGCTTAGGTGCCTAAGCAGCTGACCTGTCTGACAGGCCAGAGACAGACACCTCCCACCACTCAGGATTCTCAGCTGTGAACCCTCTCCTGGAGTTAGGCCCCTAAGCCAGGTCAGCAACTTGGATAGTCCAGGCCCTAGCAGCCAAAAACATCTCTCCCTCTCCTGCTCACACCTGATAACACACACAGGTTCTCCTTGTGCCCCTAGCTGTCTTTGATGTGGGTGCTGTGCTGCCAAGTTCACCTCCAACCCTCTTGCTCAGGTGTACTCAGAGCATGTCTACAGGACTTGTTCCTGCTGGTGAGCTAGGAGTTCCCCTGGCTGATTCAAAAAGCCCACTTTGCAGGCGTGCTTCAGCTGCTGTGAACATGCTGACTGGTGGAAACATAGGCACCTATGGCTCCTTACGTACTGAGGGGGCTCGGCAGGGCCTGAGCTGTGGCTTCAAAAATGTCAGTGGCACCTACATGGTGGACTCAGGCACCAATCTGTTTGTTTAGGCCCCTAGATCCCTTTAAAACTCTGGTCCTTGTTTCTGAAGGCAGTGAAGTCAGTGGTCACTCTTTGTTCCTATAGAACACAACTGTCAAGGCAGGCTGTGGTTCCTTAGCAAGAAGTACTGTTTTAGAGAGCTTCCTCCACTGCCCTTGAAGGCCCTTGAAGGCCACTAAAGATGCGGGACAATATTTTCAAATTAACCGACAGTTCTATGAGGAGCCAATGTAGTGAGCAGAGCACCAAGATAATCTGGTTTCAGTGGCCAGTGGCACTAATCTCTCTGTGCCTCAGTTTCTCTGTAATATCGGGACAATACTATTTCCTTTTTCTTGTGTATTTAGATTGTAAGATCTTTGGAGCATGGAGTCTCTTCCTGTGTGTTTGCATAGTGTCTACCACAATGGGGCTTCCATCTTGGTTCCAGCTTAGCGCTATCATAACACATTAATGAACAATCAATGAGATCTCACACTATTCGGGCCCCATAAAAGATTCCCTGAGGTATAAAAAAACATAATTACCGAGATCTGACTTTTTTCAATGTTCAGCCAAACGCCTATGATTTTGGCCTTATCTGGTGGCCTGCAAAACTTAAATCCTATTCCTCGCCTGCTGAGCACCCTTCTTAGATTTAAAAAAAAAGGGGATGTCTTTTCAGTCACTCACCAGCCAAAAGTGGTGGTATTTTTACAAATCATAAGTATAGGCTGGATACGGAAAAGAATTTTCCTTACAGATGAATTTAAAGCCATGCTGGAACGGCTTGTTTTTGTCAGTGACAGATTGTTTTTGAACAACAACCTATGTGAGGATATCATTGATTTGAAACTTGTCATCTCAGTCTCTGAAACAATTTTAAGTGAATTTCAGAGACTGTTGCTGCACGTGAACCCACCAGACTGGTACAAGCCCTGAGGCAGCCCATACCCCATCCTTAAAAGGAAAGAGCCTATATAAGTGCAATAATTATTATTTTAACTATTGTCACCTTAGCACTCATGAGTGATAAACATGTGGTACCAAACACACAATTGGATCCGGAACTGATGGAAGCTAAGGTTTATCCTATTAAAGAGTCTTGTATTGATCTAGCTTGTAGCCACTTAAAGCAATAGCCTCATCTGACAAGCTGTAGCCAAGAAGCACAAAGTGCGCCATCACCCAATGATCTACTGTGCACTTCCACACGCTCTGAGGATGCTGTTCAAAGCTTGAAGAAACAAACTGACATAGCAATAAAAGAACAGGCATCAATCAATCCCTAGCCCCAGTATAATGGCAATAATTTAATGGTTGTTCTAAAAGAAGAAATGACACCAAACAAAGATGAAGGGGAGGGTCTCATTGGCTTCACCTGCAGCTGATGTCTATGCTAGTTCTATTGTGCCCACCAGTGTTAATTCAGAAATGGCTTCTTCTGCAGCTGGCATCATGTGGACCAAGTTATACTCAAGAATAAAGGCCGAATCATGGGATTTTATGGGTCAGCCCTTTATTGGTCAAGTCCCACAGAATTTACTAATGAATAGTATCTTTTCTATAGAATGTTTAAAGCAGCCTATAGAATTCTATAGCAGGGATCTGTTAAATTCTATAGGGTTTTGGTGTGATTTCTGTAAGAGATCTCTATTTAATTTCTGTGTAGCCCTATGAGTCTTTTCTCTGTAGCATTCTATAAGACCAAATAAGATAAAATTCAGACTTGGGATAAGAAGTTGCAAGCTCATTGTACTCAGAGTTGCATCCACTTACCCCAGGTCTGAATTTGGCCCTATTTGAGATTTTTATATGTATAATACTGAAGATCATCCAGTTCAGCCATCTATATGCAGGGTGATTGGTGACTTCATGGAATAATTAAATCAAAAGTAATTGGACAATTGAAGTTACTAATGTAAATTGGCAGTGAAAGGTTAGAGATCATCAAAGTACAATTTTAAACTCTCTCTTTTAAAACATTTGATTGTTGATAAAATAAGTCTTTGTGGTTAACTAATCAAAGGCTACATTTTCTACTTCATCTATGATCTTACTGTCTATTTCACTGTGGATAACAGATAGTACTGTTGAAATTATTCAAAGACAAAATGATAAAATCACTAAAATGCTTTTGTCCGGCATCAGAAAAATAAAGGCTTTAGGGATCCTGGAATCTGAGTGGAATTGATCTGCAGATCCCAGAACCACATTTCTTTTATTCTTCACTCCGAGTTTAAAATATCCCTCTAAACCTTCTTCATAGGGTTACATTTCAGTCTTTTAAAAAGATTTCTTTACTGTTTCAGTCAAACACACACCTGCTGCTGAAAACTTCCACTAATGTGAGTGGCATTTGTGCATTGAAGAGAGAATGTACCCATAAGACCATACTGTATGATTTGTAAAAAGATTATGGGCTTTCATTGAGTAATAGATTTTTAAGGCCAGAGGGGTCATTCCATTATGGTCAAGTCTGACCTTGTACACAGCGCTTGCCAAAAAATTTCACCCAACAATTCTTAGATCAAGCTTATATCTTGGGATTGTGCTACTGCATATCTTCTAGAAAGATGTGCAATCTTGATTTAAAGACCTCAACTGACAGAATCCATAACAACCATAAATAAGTTGTTTCAATGCTTAATTACCTTCACTGTTAAAATTTTTTTGCCTTATCTCTAGCCAGAATTTATCTAGTTTCAAAGCTTCCAGCCATTGGATCTTGGGCTTGGCTCACTCCTGTGGCCACAATTGCTTCAGAGGGACTGTTTAGAGGAGGTGCAATTGCTTCCTTCTCTTGGGAGAGCATTTTAAACTTCAGACAGGGCTCCCAAAGTGCCCTGCTCATGGAAGCTATCTGAGCGATGCATAGAATCAGTGCACCACCTGACTGCTCCAGCTGTCCCCCTCTTTCCAGACAGCACAACCCACTTCCAACTCTTCCCACACTCCACAGTGGAGAGAAGGATGCAGACCCTCTCCCCTCAGAAAAGCTATTCAACGTGGGCATTCCAGCAGAGATTCAGGCACGTCCGACATATTGGGTCAAACATTTGAGAGTTGAATTTTAGTCACATAATCCTCAGCCCTTGCACTCACAGCAAGGAGAGCAAGTGCGAAAACTAGGGGATGGGAGCAAACCCCTATCAAAGTGCTAAGAACAAAATAGCAAATTGTGATGACTGCCTAATTGAGGATTACAGTTGTCTTTGGAAGAAAGTTAATTTAGTGCTTATGAGATGTGCTAGACTCACAGTGCCGGAAATTGAACTCTCCTAAGTACTGTACAGTGCAGGCAGAGGTAGTGCATCTTTCCTCATCTATAACTCTCAAGCCTGATTTTGAGGAGTCACATCTTGCGTGTTCAGTCTCCAGACCCATTCAGCCCTCGGCTTCTCTGATGAAATTGTCAACATTGCCTAACATCACAAAGGAATCCAGCAAGAGCTCAAGAAATAAAACCTAGAGCCAGTCCTTTGCCCCCTTCTTTGACTCTGCCTTAGTTGACGAGCTGTTGGCAAAGCAATTAGGAATGTCCCAAAACGCATTATTCTATTGGGGGTGAAAGGAAGAGGTTGCTTCTCGCAGTTTATTTTGTATGCTGCACCATGTATTTGAGTGCTTTACAGCACTTCATAACATCAACATAAAAGGCTAACAGTCCTAATCACAGACAAAAGTGGTCCCTGAGATAGCCCGAGATTGGTGCAATGAAGGCTTGGTCGATCAAAACTAGGACTTTGAATTCTGAGTTGGTGTTTGATGGGTAAGCAGCTCAGTGTCTGGATCTCTAGGCTGATGTGCTCCTTAGAGCTAGGTGAATAACTGATTTTTCATGGCAATTCCAGAAAAATAATTGGTTTGGGTAGAACCAAATCTGAAAATCTGAAAATTTTTGGTGAACTGAAAAAGTCTGCTTCGGTTCTGTTCTATGGTGGTCTCAAAATGTAATTTTAAATGGGAAATCATCATTGAGTGAGTGTGTTACTAGTAGGGTCCCTCAGGGTCAATTCTTCGGCCCACACTATTTAACATTTTTATCAATGACTTAGAAGAAAACAAAATCATCACTGATAAAAGTTTGCAGATGACACAAAAATTGGGGAGTGGTAGATGATGAAGACAGGTCACTGATACAGAGTGATCTGGACCCCTTGATAACCTAGGCACAAACCAGCAATATGAGTTTTAATACAGATAAATGTATATACCTAGGAACAAAGAATGTAGGCCATACATACTAACAGGACAATGGACTCTATGCTGGAAAGCAATGACTCTGAAAAAGATGGGAGGGGGGATTCCTGGGTGGATAACATTCCCATGCTAATCTGATCCTTCGATGCATAAACAGGGGAATATCAAGGTTATTTTATCTCTCTATTTGGCAATGGTGTGACCGCTGCTGCAGTAGTGTATCCAGCTGTGGTGTCCACAGTTCAAGAAGGATGTTGATAAATTGGAGAGGGTTCAGTAAAGAGCCACAAGAATGATTAAGGAGTAGAAAACTTGCCTTATAGTGATAGACTCAAGGAGCTCAGTCCATTTAGCTTAACAAAGAGAAGGTTACACGGTGACTTGATTACAGTCTGTAAGTACCCACATGGCGAATGAATATTTGATAATGGGCTCTTCAATCTAGCACCGGGAGGCACAACATTATCCAATGGCTGGAAGGTGAAGCTAGAGTAAGACTGGAAATAAGGTGTTTTGTTTTTTTAAACAGTGAGGGTAACTGACCACTGGAACAGTTTACCAAGGGTCATGGTGGATTCTCCATTCTTGGCAGTTTTTAAATCAAGATTGGATTTTTTTTTTTAAGGATGTGCTCTAGGAAATATTCTGGGGAATTTCTATTTCCTGTGCTGTACAGACAGTCAGACTAGATGATCACAGGGGTCCCTTCCAGCTTTGGAATCTCTGAATATTTGTCATGAACACAAGTGGCTATGCATGGTGCAAGGCAGTGGAGAATCAAACCTAACAACTTCAATGGCGTGACTCTGATTTATATACTAATTTATACCAGTATAAGCCAGAAGCAACTCCACTGAAGTTACTGGGCTTGATTCTCCACTGTCTTGCACTTTGGGCAGTCATTTACACTTCTTCAGAGTGGATGTAAAAAGCTACCATATTAAAGACACTCAGATACTCTGGTGATTAGGGTGATACAAGTACCTAGAAAGACAGATTCCACAAGGCAATAAAGAATCAGGCCCATTAGCCATACACTGGTGTAAATGAGAGGACAGGCAGGTCCCTAGTTTCAGAACAGTGGAATAATAAGGGACAGATCCTCCGAAGGCTTAAATTGCGATAGCTACAGAGCTACGATTTAAATGGAGGATCTGCCCCAAGGGCTTTGCTTCTCATAATGTGTAAATAAAGCAACACTGATTATTTTCCAGCTCTTTTTTTTTATAGTTATATTTGCATTCCGATTACATGCACTTTAGCTGAATAAGGAAGAGTGTTATGTGTATTCATTATTCACAATTAAGTTTAACACCCTTTCGCTGTTGATTAAATAGATATGCCATCAACCAACTCTTCACATAATATAGACACACAGTCACTGAAATGTTTTCATATCTAAGACTATAGTGGAAAAATAGGTAGAGTCTGAAGTTCTCTTTTAAAAAAAGGTTTACTTAGGGTTAGATAAGAAAAAACAGATAGTTAAAACCATAAGCAGATGGTTTTGCATCAGTTATATAAACGCATAAGCCTTGGCAGAGCTAATAACAGTGACTCCAATATTGTTCATTTGAACATACCCATGGAAATTCTGGGCTTGGATTTATGCATAGTAAATCATTTTAGCTTTCTTGAAGGGAGATTAGCTGCTTTGGCAATCAATCATCTAAGCTGACCATGGATACAGTGCCTCTGCAATAAATGTTCATGCTTGTCTTCATTAACATCATTTAGTTTTTAGACTTTTTCTAATTAAGAAAGGTTCCCACCAGCAACAGCAAAAATCCTCACCACCTCTTTCATTATCTCAGCTTTTCTTCCCCTTAATTACTATTGAGCGCCTGGCTAATTAAATTAGTTTTTCTGGGTCTTTTCTGAAATCTTAGGGAAATTATCTAAAAATCATGAAATCAATTCCCTTACGCTGTTTTACCCTTTTATGTTTTGGGCTCCAAGAGGGATGGGCAGACAAGTGCAGGCCCTCCGAAAAGTGTGCAGCACTAGACTGCTTGCCAGTCTTCTATTGCCTTTGTGGACCATCTGGGTCAATTTCCTTCCAACTAAATGAAATGCAAATAAAAATTCCAGCAGTTTTTCAGCTGCAGGCTGCCCAGCTCATTAGCATGACAGAGGCCGGGAGATGAGGCCTGACCCTGTGCACTTCCCCTCATCTCATTAAGTTGTAACTCTACCGTGGCTGCATTCATGGTGTTTATTGACGCTGAAAGGCGTCTTTATCCAAAACTAGCTAAATTCACATTCAGAGTTTTTACTTGGAAGGCTTGCCTGCTACAGCATCCACATGAAAGTGAACCTATTGTCGCTTGGTAATGTGTCCTGCTGATTCTATAACAATCTGGAGGATTTCCAAAAATGTTTGCTTCACAAGTTTTAGCTCAAAAAATTTACTCAGAGCTTTAAGAACTTAATACTTTAAAAAAAAGGATGTAAATATGTTTTGTTTTGATGATCACTAAGGCAGATAGATAGATAGATAGATAGATAGATAGATAGATAGATAGATAGATAGATAGATAGATAGATAGATAGATGACAGAGCACATGTACTGTATATATAGCATATGTCATAAGACAATAGACAGTGAGTTCATAAACTTTGCCTCATAGTTCATCAGTGAGGGTAAGGTCCATAAGACACAGTAATGCCAGCAATTTATGATGCCCTGATATTCACAACTGGACAATGAAGAGAAACATATTCTGACTGCCCATTATTTAATGTCCTATCATAGCGTCACAGAAAAATTTAAGAAAGGAAAGTGGGGTGTATTGAAAACTGTGTTAAAATTACAAGCTATTCAAGTTATAAGGGTTTCCTGGTCCTGCTTGCTGGCTAGGGGGCTCTGTAGGGAAGCATGAGATGTGGGTCTTGGGCAGTCAGTCTGGAAGGAGCTAGCTTAGAGCAAAGGTGGGGGGAGTTGTGCCTCTCTGCCTTGGGAAGCAACCTACTTTGTCTCTTTCTGGGTTTGGTTCCTGTGTGTTAAGGGTCTGGAGTCCGAGAAATAAAGTTATGATGCAACCTTCCAGGAAGAATATATTATATTTTTATCTAACGTCTCTGTTTGTATGCCATGAACACAACAAAAAGTACCACAGAAGTAAAGTCTTGTGGCTATTAGTATAATAATTATAATGAATACAATCCTTTTACCTTTGCCTTGAGCACTATATTTGATACGGTCACTGGATTGCAGCACAAACTATTTGTATGGCTGTATTCACACTGTTAAATCTGCAGTCATTTCTAGTAGTGGTGGGCAGAGCATTGTCCCTGTGGAAGCTCCTGGGGGCTGGCAGAGGAAACAGGCATGGGGTGTTTATGGGGAACACTCAAAGAAGTGGCAATTTCTACATCCTTTGATAGGGTGCAGCAGGTGCTCTCCTTACCATTGGTCCTGGAACCTCTTCAGGGTGTTCATACCTCTGCTTAGACTAAACACATCCCACTTGTGGTCACAGAGTACAAACAGTAGGCTTCTGGCTGACATCTACACAGGTGAGCAAGGTGGAGGAAAGCCTCCCTATGCCTTTTTCCCTTCCCCTTGTGCTGATGTATTAGGGAGTCAGTGTCTGGCCTTCAGTATTTTATGCTCATGGTAACTGGATTGGAAAGAGATGAAAAAGGGCCTGTCTACATGGGGACATCTAGGGAAATCATTCCATATTAACTGAACGTGTGAATTTGAAGTGGATTAATAAAACCCCCTTAAATCCCTATGTGAACACCCTTATTCAGAATTGAAGTGGCCTTAATTTGATTTAGCTTAATTCATAGTGAACTAAATTAAACCAAATTAAGGCCACTTTAATTCTGAATGAGGGTGTTCACATCAGGGTTTAATATGGTTTAACTAATCCACTCCAAATTCACACCTTCAGTTAATTTGGATTGCTTTTCCTAGATGTTTCCATGTAGACAAACTCAAAGTCTCCAATCAGACTGCTCTTTGTTCTCCCATTAAGCCATTTTAAGATCTTGCTGGAAAGCATGGGATCATGTTTAATTGTGAACAAGCTGTTTTATTCCCGCTGTGTAAAAAAAGGCCAGAATAGGTGTAGGTGTGCCGGTGTAAAGTGAGTCAGAGAAATGATTTACTTTATGGGTGAAGTCACAAGGCTAAGGTATATCTTAATGCTGTGACCTATCAAAATGATTTATACCTGCACATACAAATTACATGTTTATAATTAACTCTAGACAAGGTGGAGAGGGACTCTATAACTCTATAGTGGAGAAGGACATCAAAAATAGATAAGAGGAAGGGCATTGTAATCATGTAGGGTTCTCTTTATTCTGTTTGAAATAATCAAAGAATTACAACAACTGTTAACCATTAGAGCATGTAGAGTCATAGATTCAAGAATGAATTGGAAAGTGTCATCATCATATATGACATTACTACATAATCTGTTTTTTTCACAAGTTCAGAACAGAAATATTTTTGAACACTTCTGCCTTTTTTGCATTATTATTGATTATTGTAGTATAAAACATCATGTTTTGGCTGCCCTATGATAAAAATATTCACCATTAACTTGTCTATAGCTTCTCCCCAGCCCTCCTTCTTCTTCCTCTAATGACTGTAGTGCTATGAAAAGCTGAATTTTGTAAAGGGACATCCAACTTTATCATGGGATGAACCAAACCCTGCAACCTGAATACTTGCATTTCCTAAGTTTTGAAGTTCAACTTTGCAACATTAATGTTCTTTTAATATTGTGTGTGTAATTTTCTAGTTTTTTTTTTAAAAGGCAAATTGAAAAAAACAAATTTCATCATGTGAAACCATATGGATAGTCCACATGGGGTCGTCATCAGGGTTGGAACAATTAGATCTACAGCATGACTTCTCCCACTTGAATTAATGGAGTAACTGATAGCAGTCATAGACATGGGAAGTAAGGGTGTGGGAGGTGCTACAGCACTTCCAGGTTTTATGCGGGACTCCATCTCCTGGCTGCACACACGGGGTCCCAGCTGCCGGCCCCACTCCCGGCCACGCACGCGGGGTCCCACATCCCCCACAGTGGTAGATACGCTGGAGGGCAGGGATAGGATACAGAAGGACCTAGACAAATTGGAGGATTGGGCCAAAAGAAATCTGATGAGGTTCAATAAGGATAAGTGCAGGGTCCTGCACTTAGGACAGAAGAACCCAATGCACAGCTACAGACTAGGGACCGAATGGCTAGGCAGCAGTTCAGCGGAAAAGGACCTAGGGGTGACAGTGGACGAGAAGCTGGATATGAGTCAGCAGTGTGCCCTTGTTGCCAAGAAGGCCAATGGCATTTTGGGATGTATAAGTAGGGGCATAGCGAGCAGATCGAGGGACGTGATCGTTCCCATCTATTCGACATTGGTGAGGCCTCATCTGGAGTACTGTGTCCAGTTTTGGGCCCCACACTTCAAGAAGGATGTGGATAAATTGGAGAGAGTCCAGCGAAGGGCAACAAAAATGATTAGGGGTCTGGAACACATGAGTTATGAGGAGAGGCTGAGGGAGCTGGGATTGTTTAGCCTGCAGAAGAGAAGAATGAGGGGCGATTTGATAGCTGCTTTCAACTACCTGAAAGGGGGTTCCAAAGAGGATGGCTCTAGACTGTTCTCAATGGTAGCAGATGACAGAACGAGGAGTAATGGTCTCAAGTTGCAGTGGGGGAGGTTTAGATTGGATATTAGGAAAAACTTTTTCACTAAGAGGGTGGTGAAACACTGGAATGCGTTACCTAGGGAGGTGGTAGAATCTCCTTCCTTAGAGGTTTTTAAGGTCAGGCTTGACAAAGCCCTGGCTGGGATGATTTAACTGGGAATTGGTCCTGCTTTGAGCAGGGGGTTGGACTAGATGACCTTCTGGGGTCCCTTCCAACCCTGATATTCTATGATTCTATGATTCTATGATCCAGGCTGCTGGACCTGTGCCCCGGGGTCCCGGCTGACAGCCCCACGCCCAGCCGCACACACAAGGTTCCAGCTGCTGGTCCCACATGCGGGGCTCTGCTACTGGCCCTGTGCCTGCCCCCAGCCATGGCCCCAGCCTTGGCCCCCTTATCCCTGTCTGTCCCCCCTCCTGAAGACACGGCCTTGCTCCTGGCCTCAGTTCAGGGGAGAGGGGACAGAAGGTAAAAAGTTTGGAGATAGTTTTTCTGGCTTTCCATATCCCCACTATAAAAAGCATTCCAGCACCACTGATAGCAGTAGATAGTTGTCATCCTCTATAGGGATCAGCTGCTGGAGGAGGATGAGACAAGCCCTTTGCCAGTGGGTTTCACAGATATGTGCTGACAGCAGAGGAATGGTGACTCAGATCTATTGTTCCATGCCAGGTTCAGGAGGGCAGGTGCGTTCTAGTGACTGCAGACTCTTCTGCCCCCATTCCTCAATCCTGACCTCTTCTGCCTCTCTCTCCTACAGCCTGTCCCAGTCCTGTCTCTCCCTACCACCCGGGCTCCATATCCAAGTCTTCTCCCGTGCCCTTGTCCCAGTCCCAATCTTCTCATCTAGCCAATCCTTTTTTCCACGTTTTCTGTTGGCTCCTCATTTCAGCTCCTATTTCTCCCACAGAGCATTCTGTCCATTCCCAGGATACTTGCCCCAGTTTTCCCCTCAGGCTCCTTTCCCCCTTCTCCTTACTTAGCCAGTCCCAGTCTCCACCAAACCCCAGCTCCCAGTTTCCATCTCCCCCATTACCCAGCAACTCCCAGTCCCAGTCTTACCCTCCCACCAGGCTCTAACTCAATCTACTCTTTGTGGTCCTCCTGGTCCAGCTCTTGTCCTTTCTGCATTCAGTCAAACAGTTCCTCCACCCCTCTCCCTGGGTGCCAGGAGGGGGAGCACTGAGAGCACAGGAAAGGCAATCTCCCTGCTCTCAGTTTCAGTGTCCAGCAGTCCACAACAACTAGGAACTGCAATTCCAGGGAAAGTCCTGCTTTGTCCCTTCAGCCCCAGGATGGAGCATGCTCAGTCAGTGGAGATTGACTTTTCAGAGAATTTAGCTGCCCAGCTCTAACGAGTCTCTACTGAGCACATGGAAACTGATTTTTCAAAGCCTTATAGCGTGACAAAATTTGGGTGGCTTTTACAGAAAGAGCAAAAGGCCGCGTCCCTGCCATATTGTAAGTCCCTGCTCCAAAACGTGCCCCATAACTTCACAATGAAAAGGTTGTACTTTTTTTTTTTTACATGGACAAAACAACGTATTTTCCCTGATTCTCATTCTCAGAAATGGCGGAACCATTTTTATAGAAATTTTCAGATTAAAACAGATGCCTGGCATGGAAAATTTCAGCCCAAATGGTTAAAGCTTGGTAAAGTTATAAACTGAAAACAGAGGCTTATAATGAGAAGTATCAGGCTATCTTAACTATAGAGGTCATGACCAGCTCTGTTTATAATTACAACAAACCGTGTACAGTATATCACATTTATGAAAAGGGCTAGTTTTATAATACAGCTTAAAAATAAGTAAAATTTTATATTTCATTTTTTCATAGACTTCCCAGGGCCACATCCTTGTAGGTTGCTGCTTCCAAACCACAGCACAGAAACTGTTAAACACAATACAAAATTGATATAAAACACATTATGAGTGCTCAAGATCCTGTTGTTGTTCACTTGCTTCATTTTGTTTTAAACTCATCACTGTTCCTGGGTTCCCCCTTCCTTTTTGATGAAGACCTCTCCTCTTTCCTCTACACTTTTGTTATTTCTAGGCTGGACTATTATAACATGCACAGTCATAGAATCAAAGAAGTTAGAGATTAAACACTAATATATTAGGCCATCTGTCCACCCTACATGTCCACCCTACATGATTAATTTCACTGGGTTCTCTTTAAAAAGACACTGCCTTTCTTCAGAACAAATGGAATTCCAATACTCCATGACTTCTGTCTAGGGCTCCTTATCTGGGATAGCCATTTTGCACTGGTAATTCTATCTCAAAAGTGCAATAATACAAACAAAATTAATATGAGTCTTTTTTTTCAGACTTGGCTTGTTTTGTAGATCTCATTTAAGACTTTAAAATCAAGCCTGGTCTGAAGACCCTATGTTATAACTTACTAGGTTAAGCAGTATATTTCAGACTGTTACACACTGTATCAATTAACAAATAATTCATGTTAATATAAAGATAAACTGGCTCTGAATTTCCTAAACTGAGTGTTTAACTTTAATATTGTATTAACTCTTTTTTATAGAATATTAATTAATAATTTAGCCCTTGATACTGCAATAAATTGTGTGTGTTTAATTACTTCAACGGGAATATTCACATACTTAAAGTTAAGCACATCCATCAGTGTTTGCAGGATTGGGACCTTACCTAATAAGTGAAACAAGTCAAACGAAATATGAATTAGCATGTAAATGCGATTATTGCTATATGTGCTAGGTATTTTATGAACATATGCTTCTTTCTTACTGGGTGCTTCATATTTAAGTGGGGAAGCCCTTAGTTGGAAGTGATTCATTTTAGTTTTTGTGAGTATAGACAATATATCAATGTGACTACTCACATGCTTAAAACGAAGCATGTGCTTAAGTGTTTTGCTGGACTGATGCCTGTTTGATTATCCCTTGCAAGGGAACTAGTTTGTACAACATGCCTTGCCCTTTTCTTTCTTGTCGCAACACTCAGTCTCACACATATTATGGTCCAGTCACGGCATATTGTGTTTGCTTCTTACCTTGTTGCTCTCTGCAATGACTAAAGAACATTACATAGCTCTTACTGCCTGTCCTTTTATTATGGAAAATCCAATAAACATACTGGATTTAGTCTTGAACCCAAACCCACAGCTGAGCACCTCTAAACTTCAGCGAAATCCAGGTTTGGATTCAGACCTGGCACCTATCATAATAAAATAAAATAATAATCCCACCTAGCCTTTTATATAGTGCTTGTCATCAGTAGATCTCAAACCACTTTACAAAAGAGGTCAGTATCCTTCTCTCTCCCCCCACCACCCTTTTTTTTTTATTAAACAAAAAAACCACAGATGAGGACTTTGATGTATAGAGAGAGGTGAAGTGACTTGGTAAATGTCACCCAGCAATAGAGGCAGGAACAGAACCCAGGTCTCTAGAGGGCCAGTCTAGGGGGTCTAGCCACAAGACCACATTGTCTCCCAAACACCAAATCTGAATACCCTAAACTCTGGGGAAGTTACAATCCAGATTCAAACATCATGCACAAACCCATCTCTAAAAACAAACGTTAAAAATTAACTAGGAAGCCTTTAGGGCCTTATCCAATGCCCACTGAAGTCAATGGGAGATCTTCCATTGACTTCAAAGGCTATTGGATCAGGCCTTTGTAGAACAAAGACAAAAATCTCTGTCTTGTTATTAAATGGAAACCTTAATTTCCAAACGTTAACTGTGGCACCATCCGCGCCACTGAAGCTTACACTTGGTTAGGAATGTCATCTGTCCCTTCCCAACGTGCTGCATTACAGACAACTGACACTTCCTCTCTGCTCTACGTGAGTTTTGTCTATCAAAGGAGCAGCCAGTGTTATTTTATGATGAGGTGTTGTAAAACTACCATCCTAACCCAAGCATGCTCAGCATGCCTGTCTCATATATCATTGCTCAGCCTTCAAACTGAAATGTCATCCATCACTGCCTCCTTATAGTTAAGAGTCAGAAACCTAGTCTTTATTGCTAGCATTTCCATGAGTCATGTGAACACATATCAGCAGGCACTTTGTCCTAATGCTTTTTTCCAGGAAATGTGCCTTATTCTTACATTTAGTTCCCAAACGTTTAGATTAAAAAACAGAAACAACAACACAAAACCCCACACCAGAATTTTTTTTAAAAAAAAAAGCCTTCACATTTCCACTGATCATTTAATAGAGGAGATTTTAATTTGTAGCCTTTGACCCTTTGTCATTATTGATAGAAATAAAGACTTTTCATTTAATAGTTGTAGCTAATGGTAAAAGAAAAATTCAGTGTTTTTATTATAATATGACCTCAGTGTCCATTCTAAAACCATTAATAATTAGGGTTTGAGAAAAGAATTTGCATTACTAATCTAGAAAACAGACAAAAGAACCTTTGAGGCAGTTTCATGTGAAGAAAAACTCACTTGAGGAAATGTTAGAATTTTTGTAATGCACAAGGAAGAGAGAAGATACATCCCTCTTCCTAACTGAATTTTATGATCATATTATAATATGTAGCATTTAGTGCTTTGTCTTTGTATGTTGCAAGCTTATTTTCCAGTAATAGTAGTAAAAATAATAGTAGTAAAAATAATAGTACACTTGGAACTCTGTCTTGCTCCCATGAAAGTCAACGTTAAAAAATCCCACTGATTCCACGGATCAGAGATTTGAGCCTATATTTCCCAAATATTCAAATAGAAGTTTGGGGCTGGACCACACTTGGAAATAAGCCTTAGTTATTTTTTAAATGGTCAGCACTATTCTTTTTTCCTTTCACTACTTTTGAAGAGATTGCTGTGATGGGGCACGAGATGATGTCGTTACACATACTCTTGCCTGTTATTTTTCTTAGCACAAGAAAGGTTTGGGGGCTTTGGAAAAATGCCATATTGTTAGGTTCTGTTATGCGGCTGCAGTCAGTCTGTGGCCTGCTTTATTGTCTGTGTCTGAAGGCAGTTCTTCAGACAGAGTAGCTTCCTGGGAGCCAGTCATTGGTGTGTGGGCTAAGATTTCCTGATAAAGGGATTGTCTACATGCCGTATGTGACTACCTCTGTTGCATGACTGATGTGTGTAATATATGTAAATAAAACAAGTTATGCTAACAGTATACCCAGATACATCACAATTTCTCCTCCACTGGGAAGCCAACTTGCAATGCGCCAAGATTTCTGCTACTGCTCAGCAGAGGATGTCAAAAGCAGGGCACTGGTGTCAGAGGAAGGGGCAATAATATTTAAGTTTTAATGTAGACTTGTTCCCTCCCAGCCCAGTTCTCTAGCTGCTTGCTTCTTCAAATGAAGCACCATAACTTTGTGACAGGATTAAATAGCAGGAGAAGATAGGCTGGGAATAAGGAACTCCTCGTCCACACGGATCAGAGTCTCTGGTTCCTCAAGGATGCTTTGTGTTTCTCCAGCAGTGAAAAGCCCCAAGTCTGGTTTAGCCATCCAGTGGAGGAGTTCCCACTGCCTAGAAGAATCCTGAGGTGCTGGACAGCTGCCAGAGAAACCCCTACCACAGGTCACACTTCCAGTGTCATGAATCATTGCTGTGCTCCAGTGATCCCCTGTTACCAGAAAGACTCCTGGGAGCACAGAGTAAAGCAGCCCTGAGGCTACTGCCATTTGCACTGGGGACTGGCCTGGAATTTGGACAGCTGAGGTGGCTTCAAGCCTCAGTTGTACACCTCCTCCTCCTAAAGTGCATGACAGGCACATCCACTACAGCTCAGAATCTGGATCCCAGATGTGTAGATTATTAAACACAAGGAAAAATGTCAAACTTGTTGATATGAAAACATTTAATTTCTGATACTTTCCCCCAATATAACGCCCCCTCCAGGTAGGAAAGTAAGAGTTTAAACTCATTTCCCCCAATCTTTAATCTACCTCTCAGGAGTTTTTATTGCTATATTTTATTAGCAGTCATTATATGTCAGAAAAAGAAATAATCCCCTCAATAAACCCAAACAAACCAATGATTTCTACAGGGAAACAGTATTCAGCTCAGAATACTTGCTTGTGCTTAAATCTTTGACAGACATATAGAAATTGTGTGTTGAGGTCACCAGCAGCAAAAGGTGCAGCTGACCCATTCAGTCCTCACTTGTCTACGTAGAGATGATGGGGTCCTTAGTCAAACTTTCCTGGGCCTCAATATTTGTGTTCATTTTTTATTCTAGAAATGGCTGAAGGCTTGCAGGATTCTTACTTTAAGAAGAAAAACAGGTAACTAGGCTTGTGGTTTGCATGTACCATGGGCCTGCCTTTTCCATGTGTTTGATAAAACGCAGTCAGTCATGTTAGATGTCTGTACAGTGCCTAGCACCATGGAATCCTGGCTCTGGAATGGCATTCCCAGGCACTATTGTAATAAATAAGCATCTTCCCTAATTTTCACCATGATAATAGTACAAACGGGCAATGGGTTACCTTTTTTTATCTGGAGTGAAAAAAGCGATGATTTCAGAGGTATAGACAGGAGAACTGCTACATAACTTCTTAAAAGGGGCTGTGGAGAAACAATAAAAAACACACAAACATTTAAGTAACATTGTGTCCCTGGCATAACTGAAAACAACTGGTCACTAGCTACTAATCTTGTAACAGGTTGGCATTGTTTGCTGGAAACAACCCACCTGCTTTTTGGGAAAGGATTAAGTGTGTTCTGCTGATTCACAGAGGCAGGTGGCTCATTATTCCACCTAGATATGAGAAAGGTAGAAGTGGCGCTCTAGAGAAAGAGGATCTAGGAGCTGGCTGCACAGTTCTGAGGTAGGCAGCTTCTTTTATCTGAACCTGCTGGACTCTGTTTGGCTGCTTCCACAAGGCCCCACTAGGCAGGCCTGGAAGACCTACCACTGGGCAGGGTATATTAGGACCTCAGGGCCTTCAGCAGAGCAGTGGAATGGTCAAGTACAACTGCTCACAGGAGTCAACAGACTTTAGTGGTGATATGAACAACTTCTAATCAATATTGCATCACACCTGACAGCCAGTATTTATCCAGGTTCTAATTGCCTATACGAAGAGAACTTGTCAGACCATCTGTAGTAGCCCCATTTGAAGATTCCCAATAACACTACATGCCTTAACAGATAACTTATTTAACAGATGCCAATTTACCAGATGACTTATGTGAAAAACGTTAATAAATTAAGTCAAAAAATTTGTTTAAAAGGACATTTGATCACATTTTTTGAAAATTGTCATGCATGTATATTTTCTCAACATTTTCTGTTTTTGTTTTTTTTTAATTTTCAATGGAAACTCGTGTTTTGTTTCATTTGCCAAGTTTTGGTTTTCGGTTACCATTTATCAATTTTTAATTGTAATGGAAGATGTGCCTAAATCCCCTACGCAGCTTTGAAGATCTCAACCAGGGAGACCAAGCAGAGAGATTAGGTGATTTTCCCAAAGCCATGAAAATTTTTTGTTTGAGTTAGGATTAGAACTGAGAAATTATTCTCACCCATTTATGTTTTTCCACACACTACACCACATCTGTTTCTCTAGTAAATAAAGCCTTTGGAGATATATTGTAGGGTTGTGCTATATGACCTAATACACCTCTACCCCGATATAACGTGACCTGATATAACATGAATTCAGATATAACGTGGTAAAGTAGCGCTCTGGGGGGGCAGGGCTGTGCACTCCGGCGGATCAGCGTGTCAGCGTGTCTGGCTCCGACACGCTGCTCTGGGCAGTGTGTTAAGGGTGCCAGGCTGGGGCCGAGGGGTTGGATAAGGGGCAGAGGGTCTCAGGGGGCAGTCAGGTGATAGGGATCGTGGGGGGTTGGAAGGTTCGGAGGTTCTGGGGGCAGGGCAGTCAGGGGACCGGGAACGGGGGTGGGAGTCCTGGGGGGCCTATCAGGGGGCGGGGATGTGGCTAGGGGGCGGGGCAGTCAGGGGACAGGGAGCAGGGGGGTTGGGTAGGGGGTGGGGTTCTGGGGGTGATTAGGGATGGAAGTGTCTCTGGAGGGGGCGGTCAGGGGACAAGGAGCAGGGGGTCTTAGATGGGGGTGGGGTCTTGGGAGGGGTGGTTAGGGATGGGGGGGTCTCTGGAGGGGGTAGTCAGGGGACAAGGAGCGGGGGGGTTGGATGGGTCAGGGGTTCTGAGGGGTCAGTCAGGGGGTGGGAAGTGACTATTAATAATGGAAATGCTCGAGGCCAAAGCAAGTTCGATATAACACGGTTTCACCTATAACGCAGTAAGATTTTTTGGCTCCCGAGGATCGCATTATATCTGGGTAGAGGTGTATGTCCATCACTAACTTCTAAAATTGTACAGTTGACATTCAACTACATGAAAAAAAATCAATTACATTAATTTTTAAAAATCTGATGTGCTGTATGTGTATTTGGATACCTACTTTACTTCCATTTCCATTGATCCTGCTTTTACAAAGCACTGTTTGGAAATGTTATACATGAAAGCCTTCAGGAAAATGTTTCATGTGAAATGGCAATACTTTTCGCATCCACAAATCAAAAATGAAAATAGTAAGTCAGAGAAGACACTTCTCTGTGAAATAAATTCTCTTCCACACAGCATTCCAGAAGAATCACCAGCATGTAATGCATATTTACTAGCGCTGTGTGATGATGTAAAAAGAAAAGGAGTACTTGTGGCACCTTAGAGACTAACAAATTTATTTGAGCATGAGCTTTTGTGAGCTACAGCTCACTTCATCGGATGCATACCGTGGAAACTGCAGCAGACTTTATATACACACAGAGATCATGAAACAATACCTCCTCCCACCCCACTGTCCTGCTGGTAATAGCTTATCTAAAGTGATCATCAAGGTGGGCCATTTCCAGCACAAATCCAGGTTTTCTCACCCTCCACCCCCCCACACACAAACTCACTCTCCTGCTGGTAATAGCCCATCCAAAGTGACAACTCTCTACACAATGTGCGTGATAATCAAGGTGGGCCATTTCCTGCACAAATCCAGATTCTCTCACCCCCTCACCCCCCTCCAAAAAACACACACACACAAACTCACTATCCTGCTGGTAACAGCTCATCCAAAGTGACCACTCTCCCTACAATGTGCATGATAATCAAGGTGGGCCATTTCCAGCACAAATCCAGGTTTTCTCACATCCCCCCCACCCCCATACACACACAAACTCACTCTCCTGCTGGTAATAGCTCATCCAAAGTGACCACTCTCCCTACAATGTGCATGGTAATCAAGGTGGGCCATGTCCAGCACAAATCCAGGCTTTCTCACCCCCCCCCCTTTTTTTTCCCGGGGCCACACACACACACACACAAACTCACTCTCCTGCTGGCAATAGCTCATCCAAACTGACCACTCTCCAAGTTTAAATCCAAGTTTAACCAGAACGTCTGGGGGAGAGGGGGTAGGAAAAAACAAGGGGAAATAGGCTACCTTGCATAATGACTTAGCCACTCCAAGTCTCTATTTAAGCCTAAATTAATAGTATCCAATTTGCAAATGAATTCCAATTCAGCAGTTTCTCGCTGGAGTCTGGATTTGAAGTTTTTTTGTTTTAAGATAGCGACCTTCATGTCTGTGATTGCGTGACCAGAGAGATTGAAGTGTTCTCCGACTGGTTTATGAATGTTATAATTCTTGACATCTGATTTGTGTCCATTTATTCTTTTACGTAGAGACTGTCCAGTTTGACCAATGTACATGGCAGAGGGGCATTGCTGGCACATGATGGCATATATCACATTGGTGGATGTGCAGGTGAACGAGCCTCTGATAGTGTGGCTGATGTTATTAGGCCCTGTGATGGTGTCCCCTGAATAGATATGTGGGCACAGTTGGCAACGGGCTTTGTTGCGAGGATAAGTTCCTGGGTTAGTGGTTCTGTTGTGTGGTATGTGGTTGTTGGTGAATATTTGCTTCAGGTTGCGGGGCTGTCTGTAGACAAGGACTGGCCTGTCTCCCAAGATTTGTGAGAGTGTTGGGTCATCCTTTAGGATAGGTTGTAGATCCTTAATAATGCGTTGGAGGGGTTTTAGTTGGGGGCTGAAGGTGACGGCTAGTGGCGTTCTGTTATTTTCTTTGTTAGGCCTGTCCTGTAGTAGGTAACTTCTGGGAACTCTTCTGGCTCTATCAATCTGTTTCTTTACTTCCGCAGGTGGGTATTGTAGTTGTAAGAAAGCTTGACAGAGATCTTGTACGTGTTTGTCTCTGTCTGAGGGGTTGGAGCAAATGCGGTTGTATCGCAGAGCTTGGCTGTAGACGATGAATCGTGTGGTGTGGTCAGGGTGAAAGCTGGAGGCATGTAGGTAGAAATAGCGGTCAGTAGGTTTCCGGTATAGGGTGGTGTTTATGTGACCATTGTTTATTAGCACTGTAGTGTCCAGGAAGTGGATCTCTTGTGTGGACTGGACCAGGCTGAGGTTGATGGTGGGATGGAAGTTGTTGAAATCATGGTGGAATTCCTCAAGGGCTTCTTTTCCATGGGTCCAGATGATGAAGATGTCATCAATATAGCACAAGTAGAGTAGGGGCTTTAGGGGACGAGAGCTGAGGAAGCGTTGTTCTAAATCAGCCATAAAAATGTTGGCATACTGTGGGGCCATGCGGGTACCCATAGCAGTGCCGCTGATCTGAAGGTATACATTGTCCCCAAATGTGAAATAGTTATGGGTAAGCACAAAGTCACAAAGTTCAGCCACTAGGTTAGCCGTGACATTATCGGGGATAGTGTTCTTGACGGCTTGTAGTCCATCTTTGTGTGGAATGTTGGTGTAGAGGGCTTCTACATCCATAGTGGCCAGGATGGTGTTATCAGGAAGATCAACGATGGATTGAAGTTTCCTCAGGAAGTCAGTGGTGTCTCGAAGGTAGCTGGGAGTGCTGGTAGCGTAGGGCCTGAGGAGGGAGTCTACATAGCCAGACAATCCTGCTGTCAGGGTGCCAATGCCTGAGATGATGGGGCGCCCAGGATTTCCAGGTTTATGGATCTTGGGTAGTAGATAGAATATCCCAGGTCGGGGTTCCAGGGGTGTGTCTGTGCGGATTTGATCTTGTGCTTTTTCAGGAAGTTTCTTGAGCAAATGCTGTAGTTTCTTTTGGTAACTCTCAGTGGGATCATAGGGCAATATTGTTAACCTATCCAACTATACTCTCAGCCCAGCAGAAGCAGCTGTCCTATTTTGGGGCCTCTCCTTCTGCCCCTCCACCCCCACAAACATGATACAGTTCTGTGGTGACCTAGAATCCTATTTTCGACGTCTCCGACTCAAGGAATATTTCCAAAATACCTCTGAACAACATACTAATCCACAGAGGCCTCCCTACCAACACTACAGAAAGAAGGATTCTAGGTGGACTCCTCCTGAAGGTCGAAACAGCAGACTGGACTTCTACATAGAGTGCTTCCGCCGACGTGCACAGGCTGAAATTGTGGAAAAGCAGCATCACTTGCCCCATAACCTCAGCCATGCGGAACGCAATGCCATCCACAGCCTCAGAAACCACTCTGACATCATAATCAAAAAGGCTGACAAAGGAGGTGCTGTTTTCATCATGAATAGGTCGGAATATGAACAAGAGGCTGCTCGGCAGCTCTCCAACACCAGTTTCTACAAGCCATTACCCTATGATCCCACTGAGAGTTACCAAAAGCAACTACAGCATTTGCTCAAGAAACTTCCTGAAAAAGCACAAGATCAAATTCGCACAGACACACCCCTGGAACCCCGACCTGGGGTATTCTATCTACTACCCAAGATCCATAAACCTGGAAATGCATCCGATGAAGTGAGCTGTAGCTCACAAAAGCTCATGCTCAAATAAATTGGTTAGTCTCTAAGGTGCCACAAGTACTCCTTTTCTTTTTGCGAATACAGACTAACACGGCTGTTACTCTGAAACCTGTGTGAGGATGTGACGCAGCAGGGAGGGGGGAGTGTTGACCTGGGAATGTGCCCTGGGGATGGGAGACCTGAGAGCCTGTCACCT
Source organism: Lepidochelys kempii (assembly GCF_965140285.1). NCBI lineage: Eukaryota > Metazoa > Chordata > Testudines > Cheloniidae > Lepidochelys > Lepidochelys kempii. The sequence continues at coordinate 46,207,186 of NC_136380.1, forward strand.
GAGCCAGGAGGGGGGAGGGGGAGGTGACACCTCTGCCCAGGAATGTAAAGAGAGGCCGCAGAAGGGAACCTGCTGGGTGGGTTTAGTTTCAGTTTGGGGCTGGGTGGAGGAACACAGGGAACCCCAGGGCTGGGGTCTAAGCTCCCTGCTCCCCCAGAAGGACTTGACTGAGGGGTCCTGGGTGCACCCACAAGCTCTGTTTTGGACTGTGTTCCTGTTGTCCAATAAACCTTCTGTTTTACTGGCTGGCTGAGAGTCTCAGTGAATCCCAGGAAGAGGGGTGCAGGGCCTGGACTCCCCCACACTCCGTGACACGCTGGTACGAAAAACTTTCATGGAACCATTTTCTGTCTGAAACTATAGTTCCATCAAAACTGAATTGCTTAGAGAAATCATGTCAATTTTGCTAAAATTTTGTTTTGGAGAAAAACTGAAAAAAGTCCTACATCATACCATCCCATTTTCACATTTTCAGAATGAAATTTTTGATTTTTCATTTTGAAATGATTTTTTTTATTTTATTTTTTAGGTTTTGAACTATATTATACTATAATTTAAAAAGTTTAAGTCAAAACTTTTCAGTCAATCCATTTTTTTTTTAATTTCCCTCATAGAGAATTTTGAAATTTTAAGATTTGATTCCAAATGAAGGCTAATTTTGAAGTTTCAAAATCCTTCACAAAAGAGAATTTCCATCTTCCACATAGCTCTAGTATTTGCTATTCCCAGAAAGTAAAGCATAAGGGTTTTTTAGCCTATTTACTGTAATTGTGGATATTATGTCTGTATAAATGTCTTATGTTATTTTAAAATGCTAAGCTCTTGTGGAAAATGGACACAAGAACAACCCAGAAGGCAAATAAGTAATTATTATGTTTCACTGGCATAAAACAAGAATCCAAAGACCACAGATGAACTGAGATGGTAATATTATCTCAATCCGTCAAATTTATACTGGAGTTTTAAAATATCTGATCATACTAAGTTAAGCCAAGTGATAAATTTAAAAAAACCCAACAGTTTCTTTTCTAAGAAGGCGCTTGAGATATACACTATTGAATTATGAGATGTAATTGGCCAAAGAAGTGTGAGAACTGGGATGATTTCCTTTAGCTCCTTACTGGGAATAAGGAGATCAGCAGTTTTCTTAATAGGGTACATTATTAACCTTAAATTTCAGGATAGGAACCATGTCTTCATATGTGTTTGGATAACACATAGCATAATGGATCCCAGTCCTGATGCAGTACAAATTACTAATAATCAGTCCGGCAAGATTTGATGTTAGGCAGAATCTTATTCTTACAGCCACTCTTTTATTTATAATTATATATGCCCAGCACCATTGTGAAAGCAGTTCATATCTTTGATCTGTGGAGCCCTGAGAATATACTGGCAAAATGCTCTTAGCTCTGCATTGTAGTGACACCATGCAGTAACCATATGAAGACAGTTTAGTGTCTGTGATTGCAGACTAGATTAAACTGATTTTTTAAATCATTAGGGATTTCTCCCCCTCCCTGTTTGGGCACAGTTCACTACTGGGCACAGTTAAGGTTGTTTGGGTGCCTTAATGCTACGTTTCCATGCCTTGACAAGCTTGGATTTCTTTTAAATGTAATTTTAACTCTAAATTTCCTGGGTTTATAACACTTAGTTTTGGATAATTGTCACATCCCCCTAAAGTATTTTACTCAATTTTGTAATATATAGGGTTGGGTTTTTTTTTTTAATTTGAACCAAATAACTACACAGACAAAGGATGTCCAAACATAAATGGGTCTTTTGATGGTAATAAAATACAGGTTATGAACAAGATTTGTTAACAAGTGTATGGAAAGTCCATGTGTGCTAATAATAAAAAAATAAAATTTTTAAGAAATTACTGATATATACTCTCAACCTTAACTCTGTTTTAGCATAGTTTTTGTCAGAGAATTTCTTTGTTTTTTTTTAAATAAAATGTTATGAACCATAAATATGAAACCCCAAAGAATGTTGCCACCTGATATTTCTAGTGAATTGAAGATATGAAGGATCAACCTTAAATAATGTTTTAGTTTAACTTTGATGGCCATATTCACCAGTACGTTGTGGCTACTTTATGCCACCCTGGAGTAGTACAAAGCAACAAGAGCACACTAGCCAGTTAAGATGCATTTACAACTGCTTTGTGTTGCTAGAGCAGCACAAAGCAGTTGGAGTGCATACCTCCAGTTTACTTCTACTACTTGCCAACCACATTTTCCCTATCACTTGCACCCCCTATATTCCCTTACCCACATCTCCCAGATACCACACCCCTCCTTCCTGTACCCCACATTCTCCTTCCTGCATGTCCCCCCAATGCTTGTTCCCCTACCCATCAAACCCCCTGTTGACTAGCTCTAGAGGAACAGGTAGGTTGTAATTATTGGGGTTACTCTGTACCCCAAACCCCTAGGGTGCCAGCAGCATGCTCAGTGTACCGCAACTCAGAGGCAAGCATTGTAGGTGCTTCAGCATCTAGATCTAGTAGGTACTAGCCCTGGTGAGTCCCACTAACCACTCAGACACATGGCTGAGTGAAAAGGTCTTTTACTAGGGCTGACAGGAAATAGCCTAGGTACAGAAGCTTTAACAGTTATCATTCAAAGTGAGCCCTAGTGGTAAATGTTTGGGTCCCTGGGGAAGTCCAGTTGAGAGTTAGGAATCTTCACCCTAGTGTCTTGGGTGTCTTCTCCAGTCCCAAACACTGGCATTTGCAGATTTCCAAGCCAGGCTCATTTAGTATCTTTCATTGGGGCCCTTTTGCACTGGCTCCCTGCCCAGCCACTGCTTCTTCCCCATAAGTCCCCCCCACACCTGAACCCAGCAGTGATGGCTGGCAGTCACAGCCTATTCCATATGTAGCTCTGTCCACAGTTCCTGAGGCTTTTCTCTAGCTCCCTGCAGCCATGGGGCTCCCACTCCCAAACAGAGTCATCCACTTCCTGCTTCAGGAGCTTTCCCCTTATTTGGCCATGGGAGGGGAATTGTAACAGAGAAGGGGTGAATGGGAAACATAGCTTCACCTTAGCCAGGAGAAAGGGAACATACAGTGGGGACGGGACTGATGAGAGTTGCGGTCCCTGCTTTGCAGATCCATCACAATGTTTTGGTAAGAAATGTTTAGGATTTGTGATCATTCTTTGTCTTTAGTTTTCATAACTGAAAATACATCTTTCAGCAAAGACAGATGCGTAAAAATCTTCTCACATAGAATTGTCCTTTTTCAAAATGACTACCCCTCTATGGGACTAAAGCCAGTTTCCCTCAGTTAAGGTGTATTCTTTCAAAATGGCTCCTGCCTCCCATTGTTTCCAGCAACAGTGAAGCATCAGCTATATTTACAGACTGTACCCTCAGTCCTGTTGAGAACAGTGGAAGATAGATGGTGGCCTAACTGTTGGCAAGTTATTACCTCAATCCTGCAGACAATGATGACAGATGGCAGCGATTCTGAAAGAGGGCAGTTCTATATAGAACTCTCTGTGATAGGATATTATTTGTCAGCCCCTACAGAAGAAGAAACTTTCAGTTTTGAATAATGGAGAAATTACCATTGATCCTAAAAGTGCCTTCCTACTCTAAGCTGTCTTCCTCTGCATCACTCTGTTATTAAGAGGATGCAGGAGAAAGAAACAGGTATCTTTAATTGTGTCACTCACTGTAATAGGGAGGACTCACTGCCAAAGCGCCCCCGCACACTGGGACATGGTTTGCTGGGGTTCATTCTTCCACTCTAGTGCTTCCTAGTGCCACCCGTTCTGGTTCTGCAGCCATCTGAGTCTTCCATGGCCCAGCCCTCCAGCAAGGTCACCTTTGAAGTTCAGTCCCCTTCCAGGGTAACCAACTAACCAACCAAACAAATGGTTCTTCTGCCCTTCCTGGGCTAGTCTTCAGCCTGCCTTTCCTGACTCTGACGTAGAGAGCTGACTCCCAGGTTGCTTCCCCTGGAGTCCCCCTGACAGAATATTACTCACTGAAGTGCCCTGCTCTTCACCCCTACTCCCAGGCCCTGCAGAGTTCTTCTTTGTGCCTTTAATTGAGCATGACCTCCCAGAGCTTTTCCTCTAGAGGCTCTTCTTCCTGGCAGGTCCACAATGCCTCCCTTTTCCTGGGACTCTGGCAGCTTCTCTTAGTGATTTCTGTGCTTCCTACAGACCATACTTCAGAACCTCCCATAGGAGCCTAACCTGCTCCTTGTGTTTTCTTCTCCCAGCATGAGCCTCCTGCTCTCTGCAGCATCTTCCACAGGTTCATCCTTAACTGTGTTCTCTCAGCCCTTTTTATGAAGCCTAGGTATTCCCAGGCTAACATCTGACCCCACTAGTCCTGGAACCTCAGACTGGGAGGCAGTTTATTATGGCACAGGTGAGGCTGGGCCCCATTTCCCCTTAAAGGGGCCAGTCATCCTGTGACACCCAGTACCGTCAGCCCCAAACATAAAAAATCAAGAATCAGGACCCCAAAAAACATGAGATTGGCTTTAAAATAATAATGTTATATTCTTTTAATTTGCCTTCTGGATTTTGAGCCTCTCGGATACAGGCAGGTCACATTTTCTAGCTTTTATCCACAAGCCCAAGTACTTTTTATAAACGAAGGCTGATATTCTCACAAAATTACTCCAGGAGCTGCAGCTTGAATAAAAACACTTGACTTGCAGTAAAATGGTGAGAGTTTGCAACACAGCAATATAAATGCTGTTAAACTTCTTAAAAGACCCATGTCTGTTTACATTTTTTGCCTTCCTCTGTAGTGTGGGGCACGGGCCACCTACTTTAAGGTCCCTTCTGACCTTAAAGTCTATGATTCTATGATTTACATAAACCAATTAACCAATTTACTTGTAAATTCTCAGAAAATTCATTCTATATTCAAGAGTAAGCGCTGTAATTTTGGGGAGGAGATCCTGTATTCCTCATACATAACAAAATGGCTGAATCCCTGTGTTAAGTACAAAACTAAACTCAACTTTACCTACGGAACCATGAGGAACACTTCTATAATTGGAATGATGTTAAGATCATTCCTTTCTGAGGCTAAGACCACTCTTGCTGCTAAGAAAAGTTGGTACAAGGCTGGATAAAAGGTTTCAACCAGTGTCTATGCCATCATCACAGCCAAGTAAAATAAGTTCTCAGGTGAAATTAATGTACTTGTGAAACATGTTAGAAGAGCAAAATGTGTTGAGGACAAATGAACATTTGGCAATATAATGTTTCCACCAGGTCTGGAGTTTTTTAAGAACAGGTTAGATAAACACCTGTCTGGGATGGTCTAGGTTTACTGGGTCCTGCCTCAGTGCAGGGAACTGGACTGGATGACCTCCTGAGGTCCCTTCTAGCCCCACATTGCTATGATTCTCTATTACCAATTTTGCTATAGCCTCTCCAGCATTAAACAGAATATAGAGTTGTACCAATCTTGAAGAAGGGAGATCATGCCAATCCAAATAATGATAGAGTTATGGGCTTATTGCCAGTACCAGGAAAAATCATGATGAACATAATTGTCAACAGATTTAGGCCAGTTTTAGAGGAAGTAGCAAGGAACAGTGTGGCTTCAGACCCCGTTGAAGTTGCATTGATCATATATTCACACTCCAACAGCTGATGGAAAAAGAGATGTTAAAGATTGCTGTTTCCATCAACTTCACAAAGGCATTTGATTCAGTTTGGAGGGAAGCATTATGGAAAGTAGCAAAATCATATGGTGTTCCTGATAAGATAATTGCAGTTACAAAGGTTATGTCTGAAGACTTGTGTAGTGCCGTAAGCCAATTAAGCATCTGGTTCAAGTCAAAGTTTGGTGCAAGACAAAGGGACATTCAATCACCATCACTGTTCATCATGTTCTTTGACCGGACATTAAGAATGTTAGATGAATTGGAGGGCATGCCATTGGATGATCTAGAGTTAAGCTCCTTAGCTTATGCAGATGGCATTGTACAATTGGCAGACCTGTTTGAGGTAATGATGATACTCTTTGCTACCTTAGAAAAATGATGTTGTTGACTTGGACTTACAAAAAATGCCAAGAAGACAAAGTGGTTGCATCTTGGAAAAAGGGACAAAAGATAAAGTGTTGAAATGCAGCAGCTATGAAGTCACAGAACAAGTAGAATCTTGTGTGTACCTAGGAAGCTTGATCAGCACTGATGACTCCATCAAGGACGAGGTTAAAGGGAGATGTGCCTGAGCTACAAGTCCTGCACAGAAATGGATGAAATTGTGGACTGATAAAAACTAGGGCTGTCACACAATTTACAAAAATAATCACAATTCATCACGAGATTAAAAAAATAGTCACGATTAATCATAGTTTTAAGTGCACTGTTAAACGGTAATGGAATACCAATTTAAATTTATTATAAATATTTTGGAGGTTTTTCTCCATTTTCAATTGAAAAATACTCTTTCTTTTATCATTTTTACAGTGCAAGTATTTGTAATAAAAACTAATATAAAGTGAGCAGTGTACACTTTGTATTCTGTGTTGTAATTGAAATCAATATATTTGAAAATGTGGAAAAATATCCAAAAATATTTATAATGTGGAGATAAAGGAAGAAAGAGGCACGCCTTGGGGCCCTATTTCACCCCGGGGTATTCGCTACTTCCCACTACCCAACACAGATGTAATGAGATTAAGTGGTGTCCGTATAAAATAATTAAGAACTACTAATTATTCCTCAAGAAAGGCTTTTAATGATTTTTGACTATAATAACAGCATAAACAAAACAAGAAAAGGAAAACCAAAGACCAGCACTGAATAAGAATTAATACGAAAAGCAGATTATATTGAAGACAAGTGCAAGTACATGTAATATTGTGGACCATCTGCAAGTTTCTGAACAGTGACTCTACATATGCTGGTCCTGGCAGGTTATAATAAAAGCCCTGAAGACAAGCATAAGTAAAGCTATAATTCACCACCTCTATATTCCTAGTGACAAACTATTTCAAAGGCAACATAAAGCTGATGAACGACAGTGCTATATGCATTTGCCCGGACTACTTAAAAGACAAGCACTAATACATGCAAAGCTATTATGCATCAGTCACCTACTGTTGATTTTATAATACAGTATTGATACAACTATGATCAATTTGGCTCAAGCGACCAGACTTCTTTACTCCATAGACTTACCCTGCATTCGTCCGAAAATATGTTACCCTTCAGTTGGCAGCTTTCCGCACTGGCCAGGTACAGACAGTCGAGAAGTGCACGTCCCTTCGGTTCAGGGGGTGTGGGTACCAAAAACACACACACGCAGTCCTGTGCCTTCATTCTTTTTATCTGATCTGACGGCTGTGTTTTGGAACAGACCAACCAATCAGGGTGGGTCACGTTGTTTATGTGCTTGCCCTAGTTGTATAATTGATGCGTATTTAATTTTTATGTCCAATTGTTAGTTGTTCGTATAATTGAGGCCTATTTATTTTCGGTAGCCAATTAGATCTTGAATGTGGGTAATTTGGGGTTGATAAGTACATAGGAGTCAACATAAATTGCTATCTGGTTGCCGCATGTCCTGGCCACAAGCCACAAGTGTAAGCTTTGTGTTTGCAAGGCTTCCATTTTGAAGTATACGGAAGTTTGAGGCCTAACCGTTGCAATACTTTTATTTTGTTCAAGCTTGACAGGACAGTTGTTCAATTTATTCACAATAATAAATTTAATTTGGTATTCTATAACTTTACAGTGCAATTAAACCTGTGAATAATCACAATTAATTTTTTTAATTGAGTTAATTTGTTTGGAGTTAATCACTTGAGTTAACTGTGATTGACAGCTCTAACGAACATTTTAAAATGCCATGGATTCTTAATTTTTCCATTAATATTTTCTCACTGGTATATTAATCACCAGGAGTAATGCTACTCTGGCTTCTATGCATCTGATGAAGTGAGCTGTAGCTCACGAAAGCTTATGCTCAAATAAATAAACTCTGAGGTGCCACAAGTCCTCCTTTTCTTTTTGCAGATACAGACTAACACGGCTGCTACTCTGAAATCTGGCTTCTAGTATCTTTCCATCAGCAACACCTTAACATTTAAAAGTTATTGTTCCATCTAAAATTGCCCTCCAGTATAGGCCCAATTCTGCTGTTCTAAAGACGTGTTTGGGTTGGAAGACTTTCATAGTATCAAGAAGAAATTCTAGTACCCAGTGATCAACAGCAACTTGATAAGCAACTTGTTCTTCACCAATCTTTTGCCTGAACTGTGTTATGTTCTGTCTTTCCATCTCAGGCCACCCATTTGTAGCAACATAATCTTAACAGCATAACTCACGTGCCAAGTTCTCATGCTTCTCCACCAAAAGGAGTCCGCTGGTAGGCACTTGTGGACTTTGGACACAAATTAACTAGCAGAGAAAAGCTTCCTCTACATCTTCCAAATTTCCAGAATGGTACTTTTTGTGATCAGGACTCTGAGTATTCCAGCAATCAAAAGTCATTCCTTTGTTTCCTAAAATTCTTGAGTCCTGGCTTTGGCTTATATCAATATCCTGGAAATGTAATATAGGAGTTTCTCAGTTATCAACTTATTTTAGCAACTTCAGTCTCTTCACTAAAGTTAACATTGTCCAAGTACTTTTAGTCACGGCACTAACCAGCACATTTTTCATATGACTACCACCTTCCACGGCTTGGGTACGGGTTTTTGTATACATGTTTGTACCCACAACAAGTATATTAACTAAAAGGTCTCTGAGTTATTATGATGTACTATGAGCAATGTAAAGTAGGAGGAATTACGTGTTTTGCTATCTAAAATGCTGAGTCCACTCAGCAAACATATATGTTATACACTGTTCTCAGATTTCAATTGCTATACAATAGGTGTACTGAAATAGGAGCTAATGCACAAGGCAAACATAAATAACATAAAGGTCTCCTGTCTTCTACTTTTCTTGAACATGTCCCCACTTCCCACCCAGTTCTGCACAAGAGGAGGACTCCACTAGAAGAAATCTGGCCCTTCTTCTCTTGAAAATAATATTTCCGAAATAGAAGAATCTCGTCCCTCTTGTAAGAGACTTACTTATCTACAGTGTTTGACTTCCATTTGATTACCAAGCTGCTTGAAGAGCAGTTGGGTTTGAAGAAAGTAAAGACAGTTGATGGACTCGATTGCAAATTATAACCCTGATATCTGTTGTTTTCTTACCTCTTCCTGACCTTCACTGACTTGTCCAGATCTAACAGCTAAAAGAGTGAATTTGATTTAGGGACATCTTTGTAAATGGTCAATCCCACTCTGATGAAGTGGGTTTTAGCCCACGAAAGCTTATGCCCAAATAAATTTGATAGTCTCTAAGGTGCCACAAGGACTCCTCGTTATTTTTGCTGATACAGATTAACACGGCTGCCATTCTGAAACCTGTCCATTTTTATTATGTCTCTTTCTGGGTTCAGATGTGGTAAGGAGGAAATGGAAACTCCCTGTTTCCCAAGATATGGAGATGCAGAGGCTTGAAGTGTGCTTTCCCATTGTAGATAAGATGGGATAGTGCCCCACCTACAGGCAGCAATATGTGGGTTACTCTACTCAAATACAGCAGCCATGAATGCTTCCTGTTCTCAGCACTGGATACCTTTGTCACTGATGTCTAGAAACTCCCCAGGCTCCAGGTACCTCAGAATGAGCAATAGGAGCAAGATTTTTACAGAAAAACTGGAAAGGAAATGGTGGAGAAGGGATCAGTGTTATCTTTTTCTCTTTGACTTCAACACTTCTGAGATGGTTTGCAATTATTATTATTATTTATTTGTATAATGGCAGTGCCTAGCAGCGCCAGTCATAGAGCAGGAACCCACTGTGGTAGGTGCTGTACAAAGAACAAAAAGATGGTCTCTGCCCCTAAGGAATTTACAATCAGAGTACAAGACGAGACAGCAGGTGAATAGAGACATACAGATATAGTGGGGGCAAGGAAACAATGTTGCTTCTCAAAATGTTGTGACATTACACATTTCTGTTGCAACTGCCTTAGCTAAACATGTTGTGTGGACTGTTACAAGTTGCAAAATGACTGACTGGTAGAGGAAACCAGTGCTTTGAGATCCTCAGATGAAAGGCCCTAGAAAAATCAAAACATTGTTTCTTTGTAGTGTTTCTATTTTGCTCTGCAGATTGATAGTTGTAAATCAGAGTCTAAGGCACATAATTACAACAGTGCAGTGATGTGCATGATGTTGTAATTTATATCTTGGACCTCATTTATCTCTCACACAAACTTTACATGAGTGTAACTCCATTGACTTTAAGGCAAAGTGTAAAGTGCCTACGCCATTACCCCTAGAATATTGTATGTAATACACTGTGATAAAGTTATGTAGTTATCCATGGCATTCTTGAAACCAACTATCCATTTATGCTGTTGCTGGTGATATGCATTTTGTTTTGTTTTGTTTTTTTTCAAATAATTTTCATTTTGAGACTCACTGGTAGAGAGCAAAAAAAAAAAAAAGAGAGAGAGAGAGAGAGAAGAAACTGAGCGTATAAAGGGTGACAACTGTATCTGTCTTTATTTGCTAGTTTCCTTTTTGAGGACCCGTAAATAACTTCATCACTCTTGTGATCTCTCTTGGCTTCCTCTGTGTCCTGCTTTTATCTACATGTGTGGCTCTACATTTGTGAGCAAAACTGCTCTGCAAACACAGTCCATGCAGTGGAGAAGCTAGAGAATCCCCTTCCTAGCATCTGCCTTTATTAATGAATGAACCAGCCATCTGATAGCATAAAGATCAGCTCAAACTTTCTCCTCAAGCTTGGGTGCTCCAAGTGTTCCTCTCTTGACTGTTCAGCCCTTACTTTTCTGCTAGAGAGCTGCTTCCACATCCCTGAGATCCAGGTGGGATAGTGAGTGACCCACCTCAGTGAATGGCCAGAATGGGGTATTTCAGGCAAATGGTGTCAGCCAGTTGCAGCATGCAGAGGTATGTATGTCTTGGCCTTCCTCATTGTAATGATAGCCTTTGCTGCCTTTCCACAGTTTGTGTGAGTTGCATATAAGGGGTGCACATCATATGGCCTGTGATATTACTTCTTTACTGTGTGTTTGTCATCTCTGAAGGCAGGGCTCTGTGTACCCTGTGGTGCACGAGCCCTGATTTCTGTGGCATTGCAAGGCTGAACTTGGTGGCACACTGAAGTTTCTGTGCCAGTCAAGTAAATCGAACAGCAGAGATTTGTACTTCATTAAATACGAAAAAGGATAACACAGCTCATATAATATTCTTTGTGTTATTCATTTTGATACCAAATTTAGGATGAGTCTCAATTTTGGAATGCTTCCCAGGAATACCTTTTCAATGTGTGGCCGAATTTTCTATTGAAAAAGTGGAACTGTGGGAAATTGTCAAAGAAAGCTGGCAGGTTTTACAAGCTTGGAAAGAGGTAGTTGAGGCTTTTGGCACAAGGGTACAGTCAGAGGTGGTCTGGTACACGCACACAGATTCTAAACCCTGCTGGCGAAACACAGCACTCACCTTTGTCCCATGTTCCGACCGCACATCAGTCGGGATGCCCTTTGACCTGATATCGGGGACCGCTCACCATCACCGCCAAAGTCCTGGGGCTGGCATGGCAGCACTTCCTGGGGCAGCTCCCAGAGGCCCGCCTGCCGGCAGGAGCCTACAATGTGGGCGGCCCCTAGGCACAGAGGTGGAGGGGGTCTCAGTGTGCTGCACTGGCTCCCTCCTGCCCAATCAGAGCTGCAGGGGCAGGGCTTGCAGGTGCTGGCAGCTGGCAGAGAGCCCTCCGCCCCTTCCCCACCCGACCCAACCCAACCCGACCCAAGGAGCCAGAGGGACCTGCTGGCTCTTAGGGTCTCTGCGCGCTGCCAGTCCCTGCAAGCCCCGCTCCCCAGCTCCAGCAGCTCCCATTGGCACTTTTCCCAGCCAATGGGAGCCACAGAGCTCATGCTTGTGGTGGACGCAGCACGTGGAAAGTCTGGAGACTCCCCTCCTCGCCACTCTGACCCTAGGAGCCAGAGACCTCTCAGCAGGGCTAGTGAGTGCGGCCAGGGAAGTGGACAGGATGTGATGGTGAGTGTCTGGGAGGTGTGTGTGGAGTGCTGGGCTGTGAGGGTGTGGAGGGTGCTGGGTAGTGGGGGAGGTTTGTGCATTTTGGGGTGCTAGGCAGTGGGGTCCTGTTGTGGGGTGCTGGGCAGTGGGGAAGATCTATGTGTGTCAGGGCACTGAGCATAGAATCATAGAATATCAGGGTTGGAAGGGACCCCAGAAGGTCATCTAGTCCAACCCCCTGCTTGAAGCAGGACCAGTTCCCAGTTAAATCATCCCAGCCAGGGCTTTGTCAAGCCTGACCTTAAAAACCTCTAAGGGAGGAGATTCTACCACCTCCCTAGGTAACACATTCCAGTGTTTCACCACCCTCTTAGTGAAAAAGTTTTTCCTAATATCCAATCTAAACCTCCCCCACTGCAACTTGAGACCATTACTCCTCGTTCTGTCATCTGCTACCATTGAGAACAGTCTAGAGCCATCCTCTTTGGATCCCCCTTTCAGGTAGTTGAAAGCAGCTATCAAATCCCCCCTCATTCTTCTCTTCTGCAGGCTAAACAATCCCAGCTCACTCAGCCTCTCCTCATAACTCATGTGTTCCAGACCCCTAATCATTTTTGTTGCCCTTCGCTGGACTCTCTCCAATTTATCCACATCCTTCTTGTAGTGTGGGGCCCAAAACTGGACACAGTACTCCAGATGAGGCCTCACCAATGTCGAATAGAGGGGAACGATCACGTCCCTCAATCTGCTCGCTATGCCCCTACTTATACATCCCAAAATGCCATTGGCCTTCTTGGCAACAAGGGCACACTGCTGACTCATATCCAGCTTCTCGTCCACTGTCACCCCTAGGTCCTTTTCTGCAGAACTGCTGCCTAGCCATTCGGTCCCTAGTCTGTAGCGGTGCATTGGATTCTTCCATCCTAAGTGCAGGACCCTGCACTTATCCTTATTGAACCTCATCAGATTTCTTTTGGCCCAATCCTCCAATTGGTCTAGGTCCTTCTGTATCCTATCCCTCCCCTCCAGCGTATCTACCACTCCTCCCAGTTTAGTATCATCCACAAATTTGCTGAGAGTGCAATCCACACCATCCTCCAGATCATTTATGAAGATATTGAACAAAACCGGCCCCAGGACCGACCCTTGGGGCACTCCACTTGATACCGGCTGCCAACTAGACATGGAGCCATTGATCACTACCCGTTGAGCCCGACAATCTAGCCAGCTTTCTACCCACCTTATAGTGCATTCATCCAGCCCATACTTCCTTAACTTGCTGACAAGAATACTGTGGGAGACCGTGTCAAAAGCTTTGCTAAAGTCAAGAAACAATACATCCACTGCATTCCCTTCATCCACAGAACCAGTAATCTCATCATAAAAGGCGATTAGATTAGTCAGGCATGACCTTCCCTTGGTGAATCCATGCTGGCAGTTCCTGATCACTTTCCTCTCATGCAAGTGCTTCAGGATTGATTCTTTGAGGACCTGCTCCATGATTTTTCCAGGGACTGAGGTGAGGCTGACTGGCCTGTAGTTCCCAGGATCCTCCTTCTTCCCTTTTTTAAAGATTGGCACTACATTAGCCTTTTGCCAGTCATCCGGGACTTCCCCCGTTCGCCACGAGTTTTCAAAGATAATGGCCAATGGCTCTGCAATCACAGCCGCCAATTCCTTCAGCACTCTCGGATGCAACTCGTCCGGCCCCATGGACTTGTGCATGTCCAGCTTTTCTAAATAGTCCCTAACCACCTCTATCTCCACAGAGGGCTGGCCATCTCTTCCCCATTTTGTGATGCCCAGCGCAGCAGTCTGGGAGCTGACCTTGTTAGTGAAAACAGAGGCAAAAAAAGCATTGAGTACATTAGCTTTTTCCACATCCTCTGTCACTAGGTTGCCTCCCTCATTCAGTAAGGGGCCCACACTTTCCTTGGCTTTCTTCTTGTTGCCAACATACCTGAAGAAACCCTTCTTGTTACTCTTAACATCTCTCGCTAGCTGCAGCTCCAGGTGCGATTTGGCCCTCCTGATATCATTCCTACATGCCCGAGCAGTGGGGATCTGTGGGGGCATTGTTTAATTGTGGTGGTGGGGCTGTGGGGAAGGGCACTGGGAGGGAGGAGAAAGCTGTGTTTATTGGGAAACTAGTGATTGGGGGGTTCTGTGGGGGGTGCTGGGCAGCTGTAGTGGGGCTGTGGGCAGGAGGGTGCTGGGCAGGGGTGGTGGTGTGCACAGCACTGTGCATTTGCGGTGGAAATGTGGGGGGGTTGTGGGAGGCTCTGGGCATAGTGGGTTCAGGGGGTGCAGGGCAGGGGAGCTGTGTGGCTCTCTTCCTCCTCCCCCCCCACATTCACCCAATGTGTCCTCTTGAGATCTGGTCACCCTATTTATGGGCAACTTTTGACATTGTTCGCCTGCCATCTATCAACACAGCCAGATTCTACTAGCTGGCAAGGGGGTGGGGAGAAGGGAAAGGAGGGCAATGAATTGTACCCCTCCCCGCCAGCATTTCGAACGTGGAACGTTGATCACATTTGGACAGTCGGGACTCACACATCTCCTTGTAGTCTGTGCATTTGGCTGTGTACAAACTCAAGTACGTGCGAATAAGTCAAAATGCCTGGCAGTAGTTGCTAAGGAACTGCAAAGATTTCCCAGAAATGAACAAAGGTAAGTGTTGTTTTCATGATTGAAATCTTTCAAAGGCATTGGACTTCATACATTTACTCATGATGTCTTACCATTTTCCTGCGTTTTTTTGCCACAGATGCATGGACGTGATAGGAGCTATGCACAAACTTCCGGTATCCTGATCTGAATGATCTCCCTTTTTCCCTTTTGTAGAGTCATGCTGTTAAGCACATTGAAATAGTAGCCATATAATAAAAGTATTAATTTTAAATAAACCAATCTGGTAAAAAATCAATCACCAAATGTCACTGTCTAGAGGTCTAAAGTATAAAAGAATAGCAACTTCATTTAAATCTGGATGGCTGGATGAGACTATAGAGATGGTTACACCTAAGTAACGTAGTGTAATGCTTGTTAAACTTCATGAAATATTCACATATGATGAGGACAATGGAGTGGTTGTGTATATTGTCGAGATGCCAGAGCTTCGGAAGAATTTTCAACAGGAAGAATGTGGAACGATGTATGGAAGTTGGATTTCTTAAAGCGTCATCTGTCAAGTAAGTCTCATATAGATGGTGTAACAAGACTTAGAAACAAAAACCCTTCCTTATGGAGCAGATTGCTTAGCATGATTCTTGAAAGTCCAGCTGAAAAGCAGAGGAGGCAAATTAATCTTGAACGCAAGTGCTCAAACCCAGAAGAAGTCAAGGTACTTACTGACCGTGTGTTGTTGGCTATTAAAATGAACAGCTCGGTGCTTTCTGTTCAGGATATTAATGACCATATGGAAAAGTATGTGTGCATACCAGTGAGCTGGAGAAGTAAAAATTATGCTTTTGAATTTCTTGAAATTGTCAACTGCATTGTCCAAAATAACCTTATGCATGAAATAGGTGGACTATTATGATTGCAAGAATGTGATGCTGTGTCAATAGTGTCTGCAGTCAAAGAGTTTTATAAAAAACACCAACCTGATCTAATGAAAATGGTGATGTTCACATCTGATGGTGCCTCCATGATGTTGGGCAAACTCAATGGTGTGGCGGCTCAGCTGAAATGTGATATTCCACACTTAGTCCAGCAACATTGCGTTGCACACTGGGAAGACTTGGGGATTTCTGATGCATGGAAAGAGGTCAAACTGATAAGAGACATCAAAACCTTCATGAGAACTGTCTACACGGTGTTCTGTCAGTCATCCAGGAGAAAATGCAAATTTCAGGAAATAGTGGATGCTTCTGAATGTGAATCAATGGCTTTCAGGCCACACAGTGAAGTGCGCTGGTTATCTTGGCACTTTGCACTTCAAGCAATTATTCTCAATTATAACCCTCTTCTGGAATATTTTGAGCAAGACAAAGATACTGATCCAGTTTCTAAATACTGCCACAAGAAGCTGAATACCATGGAATACTGAATAACATTAGAAGTTTTGAATGAAGTTTTGTCGGAGCTGGCTTCTGTATCCATGCTGCTTCAGAAACAGGGCCTTACACCTCTTGAAGCATTTCACCTTGCCCGAGGTAAACTGAACAAGATCAGAAGACAGTACCTTGGAGATTCAGTCTTATGGAGTGACAAAGTTAAGGCTCTCTTAGATATGAGCTCTCAAGAAAATAATGAAATTGATACCAGTTCCATAATAACTTGCATAAACATCTTGTGTGCACATTTGGCAGACAGGTTTCCAGAGGATGAAGTCCAGGAGTGGTCCGCTTTGGATTGTGCAGCAATAGTTTAGTGTGACTTCAATTTTGGAATTTATCAGGTCAAATCCCTATGTTCAAAATACAAAGACTTTCTTGCTGAAGAGATTGTTATAGTCAGTCAGTACAATGACTTCAAGTTTGCAGTAGCCGAAAGACTCAAAGCCCAATTGGTTTTACGTTTCCCGGATATGGTGACATTTGTTCACCAGAACGAACAGTTTCAGGATCTTGCAAAGTTGATGGATATTGGAGGAACATTCCTAGCATCAAGTGCAGACTGTGAGCATGGCTTTAGCTTAATGGACACTCTAAAAAACAGACTACGGAATCGTTTACAAGTAGATCATTTGGACATGCTGATGTGTATCAAGAGTTACCAGCTGGATGGAGGACTGATAGATCTGGACAGAGTTTATATTGAATGGACAAGTGAAAAAGATTGCAGGGAAAAATGGTAAGGTTAATTTAGCAGTCTCTGACATTTCGACCAATAAGGAAATTAAAATGCATTTGTAATTACATATCTTATACTTGGCTGATAATCATTTATTGATATTTTTTAGGAAACTTTAAAACACAAACTCTTGTTTTTATCTTTTTTACTTATGTCTCTATCTGAAAACCCATATAAATTGGCACAAATTGCAAATTAAAACTTTTAAAATGTATAACTATTTTACTTACTTGGGCACATTTGCCTCATGGCACACAAATTTGAACTCTGCTTCAAAAATTTGCACAGAAGAAATTTTTTGCGCACATGGCCTGTCAAAAATTAGAAGGAACATTGGTCTGGTACCCAGATTCAGCTGAAGCATATGGCAGCTACAGACCTCCTCTTTCCCTCCAACTCGTGAGCATGGCTGGGGGTGAATCAGAATGTTTGGTGTGTGTGTGGGGTGGGGGTGGGGGGGATATTGAGCTCCTCTTCTCTGCCCCAATCTAATTGGCACAGTACTCAGAAAAAGTAAGATTTGAATTTAAATGACACAGAAAAATGAGAAATGGTTTCAAAAACACGGCTGACACTGTTTATTTTGTTTGTGAGATGATACAGTTATTGATTACTGCCTTCACAAATTATCTTGTGAAATGTAGAATACATCTGTTCTGACAGTTTATTCCATGCAAGTTTATTAAAATACAAATTTCAGCAAGAAAGGGATCTATCATAAGTCTAAGTCAAGAAAGATTTACTAGATTATTATGACAATGACGTCGGTAGTCAGTATACAAGAATGGAAAAATTCCGAGGCCCATTGTACGAAACCCAGGAGCCCAAGTCAGTTGACCCGGGCTCTGAGAATCATTGCCATGGGGTTTTTTGCAGTGTCAACACACCCTCTGTATGTCTAAGAGTCAGATCCTACTAACTCTTACTCACCTGAGTCATCCCATTAACATCAACTTCTTGATGACTTGCATGATTAGGAGTTGGTAGAATGAGTGAGTTCTTAATTAATGTAGAAAAATACTATTATACTGCATTATACACTATTATACTGCATTATCTGACAACTAATAATTGATTATGTAACTAAAGACTGTTACATTCTGCAGTCCAAAATGGCTCAACGGGGCAGAATTATGACTGCATATTCTGTCTTATCTTTTGCATTTCCTGGTTTTTGAATGTTTAACGTTGCAACCTTGGCTTAACATATTTGTTTGCATGGAACTGAATATATATTAATAATATTCACCAGCCACATCAAAGTTCAAACTACCTGTGCAGCATGTATTATTTATGTTTGGTTAATAGTTACATATAACCTCCTCTTTGGCATGTATTCTTGGTACCTCATTTACATGGTACAGAATCAGAGGAGAGCCAAGGTTTGGGTAAATTTGCGATCATGCTGAGTTTGCACACACTAAGGTTGTCATCTCTGAAATACAAAAAACCCAGGACATCTGGGATGATCCTGAGCTCATAACACTGGACAGTTGGCAGTGTGTACTACACACCTTTACAGATTTCCCAGGACAGCTGTTACAAAAAAGGAATGATTCTGGGAAAACCTGAGACAGGAGGAAATCTCAGCATGCACACATGCTCCTTTCTCCACCCCTTCTCTCTCTCTCTGTCTAACACCTCCCACCGACCCCTACACACACACCATGCATTAATTTCCTTAAGAAATCTCCTTCCTAAAATAAACCTTTCACATTTAATAAACATCATTTTATGATATGAATGTAGCAGAGATTTTTACATCTGTGCCAAATGTTGCCAATCTCATCTCCACAAACCATAAGGAAATGATAAACTTAAGAGAGCCTGATCATCACAACCTTCATGTAAAGTTGAAAGCCAGGCTGCAGGCATTCAAATCCACCAAGCCTAAGAGGCCTTGATGGATATTCTTGAACAATACTCTCGTTTAGTCCATTCTCAGGGTATTTCAGTAATGTGGTGCACTGCGGTAACAGCACAAACAGGAGACCCTCTTTCTCAACCACACACAAACATTCTCTGTGTGAGAAAAAGAAGCAGTAAAGAAAAGGTCAGCAGAAAAGGCCGAGGGGCAATGAGAGGTCTGAACCCCCCAACTGAGCAAAGGGCCAGGGAAATGCTATGTGCACTGCTTGTTCTTTGCAAACTTGCTGGGGAGAAACAAACGAGTCTGACCTGTGGCTTGGCTCCTGGACTTCTGATCCCTACGGAGGTGGCTTGGGAAAGTACAGGGGACTTCCAGAAAAGCACACTCCTCTCCCAGACAACCTATAGCCAACAAGCTTGGGGATGCAGAGAAATACACTCCAGACTTTACCTGAGCACATCTTATCAGTTTATTTCAATCCACACTACTGTGCCAGGAGGAGCCAGCGGTCCCCGTGTGTGTTTTGCTGCTCAGGGCACACTGTGCCTTCTTGAGGCACAGTCCCTCTCCATGGGGTAGGATGGTTCCACATTGCACCTACCTGGTCAGTGGCTAAATGCCAGAACTAGCCCCAAAGATGTAAATTCCCATGGCATTTTCCATTCTGTTCCCCAAAGGCCTGATCCAAAGCTCACTAAATTCAGTGGGAATCTTCCACTAGCTTCAGTGGGATTTGAATCAGGTGCTAAATGTATACACCAGACTACCTCCCACTTCTCATTCAAATCCTCCTAGAAACAAAGGCCTGGTCTACACTACAGTTTGGTTGATGCAGGGCAGTATACGTCAACCTAACTACGGAAGCGTCTACATTTAATTTGGCTCCTGCTGATGTAACTGCCCTGCTACACCAGCTTAATAACTCCACCTCCACGAGCAGCATAGAGTCAAGGTTGATCTAATTAGGTCGACAATGGGTCAATATAGACACCACGTTGCTAGTATCGACAGTTACTGGCTTTCAGGAGCCATCCCACAATGCCCCACACTGATAGTACGATCAATACAAGCGTCCTGGTGAGGACGCACACCGCCGACACAAGAAGCAAAGTGTGGACATGCACAAGCGATGTCATTACTGCAGCGGCTGTGTGCCGGCAGAAGTTAGGTCTACTTAATTGTATAGCACAGACATGACCTCACTTCTGCTGGGTCACCTACCAGTACAAAGAGTCACATTAATTTAAAAATAACCACTGCCCTAATGTAATGGAACTGCCAAGATGTGCATGCAACCATGTTATGTTAACGCAACCCTTGTCCTTTTCTTCTCCTTTCCAGCCATCTAGGAAGTGCATGTGTTGTGGCACTTATACTGCTTGGATAATGGAGGGAAGGGAAAGCTTGTCAAAAATGTTCCCTTTCTTTTAAAACTGAAGTTCAATATTTTGTTTTAAAAAAAATAAAACTTCCCAAAAGGCCAACCAGCTCTGGAGTTTAGAATGTGAGCTCTCTGGAGCAGGGGCTGTGGGCCTGATTCTTAGACCTGGTCTACACCTAAAACTTAGGTCAAACTAAATACATTGCTCAGGGCCATGAAACTGTTCACACTCTGTGCAACGTAATTAGGTCAACCTAACCCCCACTGTACATACAGCTAGGTAGAAGAATACTACCACCTCTCAGAGAGGTGGATTAACTATACTGATGGTAAAAAACATTGCTACTGATGTAGGAAGCATCCACACTACAGCACTATAGTGGCATCGCTGTAGACATACCCTGTGTCACACCCTGTGCCACTTCACACCATTGAATCAGTACCAAGGAACTTTACAGTGGGAGTCAATTTGATTTGCATCCACTTTGAGACTCCTTTCCATGACTAGAGTGGTGTAAAGTGGCCCTTAATGTAAATGAGAATTGGACCTTGTGTCTTTGCTAATTTCTGTGAGATGCCTAGCACAAAACTTTTGATTGTACCCTCTCTTTCTCTTTCATTCTATATAGTGTGACAAAGTTCCTCCTCTACCTTGGTGGGTCTTGCACTTGTTGGTGGATTTGCTTACCTTGGAGCTTCACGGCAGCCCTCAGCTTGCCCGTTTTTCTGAACCCACAATCCAGGTCGAATCCTCCTGTGTCTGATCAGGAGTTGGGAAGTTTGGGGGGAACCCAGGCCCACCCTCTACTCCGGGTTCCAGCCCAAGGCCCTGTGGATTGCAGCTGTCTAGAGTGCCTCTTGGAACAGCTGTGCGACAGCTACAACTCCCTGGGCTACTTCCCCATGGCCTCCTCCCAACACCTTCTTTATCCTCACCATAAGACCTTCCTCCTGGTGCCTGATAATGCTTGTACTCCTCAGTCCTCCAACAGTATACGTTCTCACTCTCAGGTCCTAGCGCCTCTTGCTCCCAGCTCCTTACACGCACACCACAAACTGAAGTGAGCTCCTTTTTAAACCCAGGTGCCCTGATTAGCCTGCCTTAATTGATTCTAGCAGCTTCTTGATTGGCTGCAGGTGTTCTAATCAGCCTGTCTGTCTTAATTGTCTCCAGAAGGTTCCTGATTGTTCTGGAACCTTCTCTGTTACCTTACCCTGGGAAAAGGGACCTACTTAACCTGGGGCTAATATATCTGCCCTCTATTACTCTTCTGTAGCCATCTGGCCCGACCCTGTCACAATAGTTAGTTAATAATAAATAATGTGGGTTGAACCTTGTGAGATACTGAGCTGTTGTGCCTCATGGAAACTCTGTTAACCCACATTTATAACAGTGACTTCTTGCTGCAATAGCACAGCAATCAAAGGTACAAAGCCTAAAAATAATAACAAAAAACTCTGGACATTGACAAAAGGAAGGAAAAACTGTTGGATTTTTCTGCCTCTGTGGATGGCATCAGTCATTATTTTTGCCAGCTGAAGCTGTACCTCACCAGACCCAAACTAGTTCTCTAAACCATGTGGGAATAAATGTTGACATGAAACAGATGGTGACATAAAGCTGGTTAGCTCAGGCAAAGAACTTGGACAAACCAGTGGAAGTGGGAGAATCATATAAGTGGAAAAACAACTACAGACCAATGAGGCTATTGATAAAACCGAGGAGTTTTCAGTTGTGGCTATCTGAAATATTGCTGTATTGGAGAGACAAGCAGAGAACTGTAGAATCAGGACAGAACTCAAAATCTCCAGACACATGGCCTCTCTGCAGGTTGGGATAACCCAGAGCTGAATGTCTTTGTTCTCAGCACTATTCCCTAAGCTTCTTGATTTAGGCACAGAGCAAGACATCCTCTTTACTGAGAGATGCTCCAGGATCCCAACTAGAAGTACATCAAAGAGAATCAGACTGATTGGACATTCATTGTCTCTATCAATTTCAGAAACAAAGACCTAATTTAAAGGCTGCTAGACTCAAGAACACTATCCCTTTGGAAGGACAGAAAGTCTTCTTTCTTGATATAAAGTCAATAACAGAATCAGAAAGAAAGGCATGAATATGATAAAAGAATGAGAGAGAGAGAGACAGAGGGCCTTTCTACACTACACATGCCCTTACAGTAATTTCTGTGGTGGCGGATGTCCACACTACCCTCACCAGGAGGGCTTCCACTGACTGAAGAGGGACAGTATGGGGAGCTAAGAGCCAGGGCTCTCAGCTCCCCGCAGCTCCCCGCCAGGAGCTCAGATTCCCCCTGGGCTCTCAGCTCTCCACTCACAGCCGGGAGAAGGGGGCAGCCACCTGGGCTTCTTGGTTCCCTGAGTGGGGAGCTGGGTCGGTGCAGCCCAGCTCAGAGGGGGAGCCAGGGACACCTGGGCTTTAGCTGCCCAGTTTTTTTGTCAATTTCCCAGCTCCAGCATGGAGCCCTGAAATTGACAAGACAGCTAAGAGCCAATGTAAGTAACCCAGTGTCTACACAGATACTGCATTGCCCTAACTACACCGACATAAGCCTTCTCGTGGAGCTGGAATTATTTTGTCAGCTGTCTTACATCTCCCTAACTGTGTAGTGTAGACCAGGCCAGAGAGCTTTGTGATAGGAGGGATTAGATGGGGCTATATTGTACCCATCTAAACTGAATTGTACCCATCTAAACCCCCAGTACAGCTTTCTTGTTATGGGGCAAGTCTTCAACTCTTAGCTTATTAAAGAAAATCAAAATGAAAAGACAAGCAGAAGGATTTAGAGCCAGATCCTTGTGCCCTGTCCTGGTCACTTTCCACTGCTCAGGTAGTGCAAAATGACTGGTAAACTGACATAAAGGAACAGCTAAGGATTCTCCTGACATACGGGAATCATAAAGCCAGCATAACTGGCTCTGGGCCACCTTCATCTCATCATTCACATAGAGGGTGTTGGGGGTCGGGAGTTGTTGGGTAGTGGCATGTTTTTACAATGACTGTAGCTCACGAAAGCTTATGCTCAAATAAATTGGTTAGTCTCTAAGGTGCCACAAGTCCTCCTTTTCTTTTTGCGGATACAGACTAACACAGCTGCTACTCTGAAACCTACAGTAGGAGAGGTTCACCAGTATGTTTCAGCTGCTTTGTGCCACTCAGGGTTAGCAGACCACTTAAGC
The DNA here is from genome assembly GCF_965140285.1 of Lepidochelys kempii. NCBI lineage: Eukaryota > Metazoa > Chordata > Testudines > Cheloniidae > Lepidochelys > Lepidochelys kempii. The sequence continues at coordinate 46,230,503 of NC_136380.1, forward strand.
CAAATTTATGGCTATTTTACATGACAAAACAGCCATAGTGCACTAGTGAATTTGGTCAACGTTTTTCCCCCCTTCAGACAATGCTATTTTAATTATGTTCCTCTGTTTTGGGAGAATGCCTTTCCTTTTTCCCAGCTACATGGCCAATTTGCTATCATACTTCACTTTAAACAAATCTCCTGGAAGCGGTTATATTTCCATTATGTATACTGATGAGCCGAACAAATGAAATGACATTTTCCAACCCTGCTATCAGTGTTTTTAAATCCCTTTCCAGCTCTATTTCCTTATCGGCTTTTTTTTTAAATGCGAGAGAATACTTGAACATTTCATTTAAACTTATCAAAACAGAGCAAATGACCATTTCATTTAAATCTTTCAAGAGGAGCAAAGGACTTTTTTGGCCATTGTCAAACCTTTGTGAGTTGACCATTGGATGAATGTCTCTGTGAATGTTTATTAATCATTTTCCATAGTATGATGGTCTCTGAAATTTTGCTACTTTAGATCTCCTAATATCTACAAAGTATGGTGTGTATTTCCTATGTCTCTCTGCTCAGCATAGTTTATGACTGTGTTAAAGTCAATTTTCACTCAGCCTGGTTTTCATGGTGGGATTCCTTTATGACTTCAATTCATGCTGTCTGCAATCCAGACAATATTGTCTGCTAATCTGAGGTAGATGAGATATTGTCCTTTTATGTTATCTTCTTTCTTTTCCCAGCTCAGTGTCTGGGCAGTGTGGAGAATTTGGGGAAGATGATATCTCTCCTGCCTTACTCTCTCTCCAAGTTTGATCTTTTGATGGGGATGGTGGGGAGGATTGTCATTCATCCAGTCTCAGGCCTCTTTTCTCACTTTTTGTGTGTGAAAGAATAGTAGAAGAATTTCTCTACTTCCCCCCAGCAAATGTTCTGGGTGAAAAGTAGACAAGGAGAGAGAAAGAGGAGAAAGATGGAGAAAATGAACAATGCATACAAAAAAGGAGAGAGGGAGAAAAGAAAGGAAAAGAGGGGGAGGACAGAAAGGAGGGAGTGAAGGAGGAAAACTGGAAGGAAAAGAGAGCAAAAGAGAATAACAGAGTAAAATTAAATGAATATTTACATTTACTGTATGCGTCATTTTTCATCTCACAGGATCCTAACTCACTTTAAAAACGATGGAACTATTGTATAGCTGAAAATGCTTCTGTGTGTTGCCAACCCATGGCCATCTGAACTGCCATCTGAACTTCTGTGTGTTGCCAATCCATGGCCATCTAAACTGCCAAAATGCAATGGAATTACTCTAGCTCTGCATAGGAGCAAGAATGGAAGAGGTCATAGAGTACAGGGGCTCTCTGCAGCCCCCTACCATCTGTAGTCCTATTGTATTCCCACTGCTTTTCAATCCTGTGGGTTTTATGAGGATTCAAAATATTTTATGATTTGTTTGTTGTTTGTATTACAGCACCTAGAGGTCCCTAAAGAGATCAGGGCTCACTTGTCCTAGGCACTGTACAAATGCATAGTAAGAGAGAGTCCTTGCCCTAAAGAGCTGACAGTCGAAATAAACAAGACAAAGGTTGGGAGAAAGAAATTATTAGTATCCCGTTTTACAGGCTGTAAACCAAGAGACCAAGTGACTTGCCCAAGGTCACACAGGAAGACTTTTGGAGATGGGACAACTGACTAGAGAGACCACAGGTCTGACCCAGTATAGTATTCTCTGTGTTCTTAAGTTCTATGGTGCAGCCAGGAAGCAAACCCAGTTCTCCTGTGTCCCAGTCCAGCTCCTCAACCACAAGATCATTCTTCCTTTTTTTAAAGATCCACAGAGAAATATACACAGAGGATTTCATTTAGTGAGGAATAAAGTTATGTATTAGCACAAGTTTGGAATTGTTCCTCTTCTCACAAGTATTGAACGACATTTCAAACAATTTTCAATAAACTTTCATACCACCACACATCATCATGTCTTTTGTTTATGCCACAAATTAGGGCAAATCTATTTCATGTCCCTCCACCTGCAATGCCAGCTTGATTCAAGCCCAGATCCTCAAATGTTGAAATTATTGGGAGTTAGGCACCTCAATATCATTGAGTATCTGGGCCTTAGTTACCAGATTGCAGGTCTCAGGCATAACAAGAAAGTAGAACATTGTTAAAGAAAGTCTAAATGCTATCTAAAATAGCTTTTCTAAGTGAAAGTATGTTGTGATTACAAGGTTCAATGTCTCACAAAATGCTAGGCCTAAATGCAAATGCCACACATCGAATCCCAGGAATCCCAGTGAGATATAATTTATGTTTCTAGCCCAAATAGGACATGATCCACTTGCCACTGAATTCAATGGGAGTTGGTTCCAGCCCAGTGTCTATGAAATACTGACCTTTAAAATTGTCACTGGCACAAGACTGAATGAAATAACCATTGTTTTAACTCCTGTTAACTGTGGAGTGAATGAGGCACTGGCTTCAGGTCTTGTAAGACTGCACCATTCCTAATGTTCAAAGCAGATGGACCTCATGATATACATGGAGTATGGGGTTCTGGTGGTGTCTAGCTAGCTTTTTCCACATCAGGGCATGTCTTTCTTCATTCCAACAACTTAAAAAATCACATTTGAAAGTCTATGTGAAGAGAATGCAAAGTTTGCGTGGTTCTGAATTCAAAGAGGCAAATCCTCAGCCGGTGTAATTTGTCACAGCTCTATTCACTTCCGCCTTAACTCTGCCCCCTTGTGCATGTATGCATGTACACACACTGGGGTCAGTCAGGTGCAGTTCCATTGGTTGCAGTGAAAAACGAAGTGAAAGAATAAGGGGCATTGTTTTTAATTGTACCCTAACTACACAAACAGTGCAGTCAGCACATATCTTTTGAAGAACTCAAGGAAAGGTGACCTCACCTTCCAGAAAATGATTATCACCAAAACCTCATTATATTATAACAGCTGTGTGTGTACATGCCTTACAATTGAAATATATATACACATACTTTACAATACAAAAATAGAATCCAAATATTTCACCACACACAAAATTATTTTTAATTTTTTCAAAATAGAAAGCATAATGTAATCAAATGAAACAAGAATGAAAAAGGAAGTAATTAGCGGTGTGCCTCTTCATGGTGCATACTGGAAAGCTAGAAGAATCACACCTTGGGTGATCTTTGTTTTGCACAACATTAAGAAACATCCAGCAGATTTCTTTCACATTAATATTCCACAAATGCTTTTCTAAGATTGGCTAGCCAAGACCAAAGAAAGAAGCAAGTTACATAGCTTTTAGATTGCAATATTCAGTCACTAGGTGTGAGCAGAGGCTGTTGAAGACCTATACCGCCACAGGAAGAGCACTGAGGAAATTGGCCCTGATCCTCAAAGGTAGTTAAGTGCCTAAATACCTTTGAGGATCTGGGGCCTTTTGCCTCGTACAGGTGCAGTCTCCCCCACAGGGCTTGTGCATTTTGCACCAGCCATAAGACTGAAAGAGAATATGGTACCCATGGGGTGAAATATTCCTCTGCCACCTCTGCCTTTTTTGGCAAGTTCCTCTGCTGAGAGCACAGGGAGTGGTAGTTTGTGCTGCTCTTGAGCAGCTTTGTCGGATACCTTTGAAAGTCTCCCTCCCGGACTTTCTGCATTGGGGAACTCCTTATTCATGCACTTACAGAACGGAGTCCATGTGCTTGAAGAGGCCAGATAGTCATCTCCCAGGCAAAGAGTTAGACCCTGCATATCTTTTCTGACTCAGACTTTTTTCTCTCTCGTATTTGTTTACATAGTTCTATGAAATGCCATATACTATACATTTGCTTTTCATTTGTCAGCACACCTTGGCCCTGGAGCAATTTAGAGAAGAAAATAGGTAACAATGACACTCATTTACCTGTGCATAGATCCCATTTCCTTAGGTGCCATTCAGAGGGTCAAGCAGTGAACCAGGAAGTTAATTTAGCACTGCAAAGATGAACAGCAGAGGCTGCCCTAGCCACAATTTTTGTGTGTTGGGGGGCGGGGGAGGGGTGTCACAAGGCTAACTGCAAAACTAGGGAATGTACAATCTTAGGTGGGCATGATATTCTTGAACATTTATGGTATGCTTAATCTGTGGTGTGTTGTGTCAGAAATTTTTATTGTTTTTTCATATTATTGCGTTAATAAGGTTTGCCTGCACTACAGGATGCTACAAATGTATCTGAGGCTGCAGAAAAAGATACGCCATACTATATTAATTGAGAAACAGTCTATGATCTACAGTATTTTCATGTTATGGCATCATTTGCTGCTGCAGAGCCTAGGTTAATAGGAACTAGATAGACAATCTTCCTTTTGGCTATTCTCAAGACAGCACACTCAGAACTCTGAAAAGGTCAAAATACATAAGAACGGTCATACCGGGTCTAGCCTTGTACCCTGTCTTCCAACAGTGGCCAGTTCAGGTGCTCGAGAGAGAATGAACAGAACAGGGAAATTATTGAGTGATCCATCCCCTGTCATCCAGTCCCAGTTTTTGGTAGTCAAAGGTTTAGGAACACCAAGAGCACCAAGGGGTTGTGTCCATGACTATTTTGGCTAATAGCTATTGGTAGACTTATCCTCCATGAACTTCTCTAATTTTTTTTAACCCAGTTGTACTTTTGGCATTCACAAAATCCATTAGCAATGGATTCCATGGGTTGATTGTACATTGTGTGAAGAAGTACTTCCTTATGTTTGTTTTAAATCTGCTGCCTATTAATTTCATTGGGTGTCCCCTGGTTGTTGTGTTCTGTGAAGGGTAAATAAAACTTCCCTATTCACTTTCTCCACACCAGTCATGATTTTACAGACCTCTACCTCATCCCCCCTTAGTCATCTCTTTTCTAAACTGAACAGTCCCAGTCTTTTTAATCTCTCCTCATCTGGAAGCTGTTTCATACCCCCAAATCATTTTTATTGCCCTTCTCTGAACCTTTTCCAATACTAATATTCTTTTTTGAGATGGGGGTGACAAGAACTGCTTGCAGTATTCAAGGTGTGGATGTACCATGGATTTATATAGTGCCATTATGCTATTTTCTGTTTTATCTATTCCTTTCCTAATAGTTCCTAAAATTCTATTAGTTTTTTTCACTGCCACTGCACATTGAGCAGATGTTTTCCGAGAACTATCCACAATGACTCCAAGATCTCTTTCCTGAGTGGTAACAGCTAATTTAGATCCCACTATTTAGTAAGTATAATTGGGATTATATTTTCCAATGTGCATTTCTTTGCACTTATTAGCATTGAATTTCATCAGTGTTCCCTAGTCATCCAGTTTTGTGAGATCCCTTTGTAATACTTTGCATTCAGCTTTGGACTTAAATATGCTAAATAATTTTGTATCATCTGCAAATTTTGCCACCTCACTATTTACCCCTTTATCCAGATCATTTATGAATATGTTGAACAGCACAGGTGCCAGTACAGACCCAGGGGGATCCTACTATTTACCTCTCTCCACTGTGAAAACTGGCCTTTTATTCCTATCCTTTGTTTCCTATCTTTTAACCAGTTCCTGATCCATGAGAGGACCTTTCCTCCTATCTCATGACTGCTTATTTGCTTAAAAGCCTTTCATGTGAGACCTTGTCAAAGGCTTTCTGACAGTCCAAGTATAATATATCAGATGGATCATCCTTGTTCACATGTAAGTTGACTCCTCTCAAAGAACTCCAACAGATTTGTGAGTTATTAGTTCATTTTACAAAAGCCATGTTGACTCTTCCCCAACATATTGTGTTCATCTATGTGTCTGATAGGTCTGTTCTTTATCATAGTTTCAACAAATTTGCCTGGTACTGAAGTTAGGCTTACTGGCCTTTAATTGCCAGAGTCACCTCTGGAGCCTTTTTAAAAATTCAGTGTCACTTTAGTTATCCTCCAGTTATCTGGTACAGAGGCTGATTTAGTAGGTTATATACCACAGTTAGTCATTGTGAAATTTCATATTTGAGTTCCTTCAGAACTCTTGGGTGAATACCATCTGGTCCTGGTGACTTATTCCTGTTTAATTTATCAATTTGTTCCAAAACCTCCTCTGTTGACACCTCAGTCTGAGACAGTTACTTGGTTCTGTCACCTAAAAAGAAAGGCTCAGGTGTGGGTATCTCCATCACAGCCTCTGCAGTGAAGACCAATGCAAGGAATTCCTTTAGTGTCGCCACAATGGCCTTATTGTCCTTAGGTGCTCTTTTAGCACCGTGATTGTCTGTGGCCCCACTGATTGTATGGCAAGCTTCCTGACTGTGGTATACTTAAAAAAAATCTGTTAGTTTTTGTTTCTTTTGCTAGTTGTTCTTCAAAATTCTTCTCTCTTTTTTGGCCTGCCTAATTATACTTTTATTCTTGACTTGCCAGAGTTTATGCTCCTTTCTATTTTCCTCAGACTGACTATTTTCTTAAAATGAATCTTGTTCAAACTGGGCAGGTGTTTTGAAAAGGAGGAAGTGAAAATTGGCAGGCAAGAAATTGGCTGGCAGTGAAACAAATTCTGAGACTGAAGGGCTAGGTTTTCTTATGGTCATCTAATAAATAGATGGAAGCAGCCTGACCTCTTTTGCCTCCTCTTCTTTCTCACATCCAGCCTCACCTTTTTTCAACCACACTCATCATTTTCAGGGACTCCTCCACTGTGCCCATTTCTTCTGGCTGTAAATTGTGCTAAGTTTCCACAGCTTCCATTCCTCTCACAGGAGCTGCTGGCACTCAGTCCTGCTCATGATCAGGCTACTTCAATGTACATGGAATTAGATTGTGTGGAATTAGGATCCTGATCTGATTTTAGGCAGCATGATCTGAAAATGTTGGCCTTAAGGCCCAGTTCCTCCATCAGTTACCTTTACCTTCCTCTATGAGTAATTCCATTGACTTCCAAGGATCTACAAGAACTGTTTGGCCCAGATATAATACTGTATGCATTAGATCACCATAGTAATGTGTATCCTTTGGTCAATCAGTCTCATAGTGAACCGTTCATGATTAACTAGTGGTTCCTGATTTCAATTTTAGTGCATCTTTAACAAACCTGGTGCTCAAACTGTGGGGGAGGGGGAATGAAGTTATATCCACATCCACATAGAGCTAGCATCCCATCCTCTCCCCCAGTTAGCAATGGTATCTCCTCCCTGCAAATAGTGATGGTACGCCCACACTACCTCAAACACTGATGTTGCCCATCCTCTCACCCTTCTTAGTGCTGGTACGCCCACTCCACAGAGGGTGACAGCAAACCCTCCTTTCCCGCCAAATAGTGAATGTGTGCCCCTCCCCCAGATAGTGATGGTATACCCTCCTCTCTCCCTCCCCCAATTACTGATGGTGTGCCCATCCCCTCCACAGAGTGATGGCCTGCCCACTCTCAGTTAGTGATGTCATGCCCTCCTCTTCCCCCAGATAGTGATGGTATGCTCCCCCGTGGTGGTAGGTCCCCACCCTCCAATTAGTGATGACATGCAACCTTCCCCCTGCACCAATAGAGATGGTATGCCCTCTCACCCCCCCCCACATAATGATGGTATGCCCCCCCCCCAGTGATGATATGCCTCTCTCCCACCAGTTAGTGATATTCTACCCCCTCCAATTAGTCATGGTGTGCTCTCCTCTCCTCACAGATACTGATGGTGTGCCCCCCATGATGGTACCTTTCCATTAATGATGGTATGACCCCCTTTCAATTAATGATGGTATGACCCCTCAACCACTCCCCCCGTTAGTGATGGTATCTCTCCCCTCCCCCCCACTAATGGTACGTTTAAACTTGTTATGAACAACTTTCCTTCGCCAGCAGGCAGCAGTGAGGAGAGGGCAGGGGTGGGTGGTGGTGAGGTTGGGCAAATTTTTGTCAGGCAGGAGTGGCAAAACCTTAGCACTGTAATCCCTGCCAGTGGTCTCTTCTGCCCCTGCTCCCTCCCCCGACACTTTTACGGGGTTTACATAAGTACTCCCATCGCACATCGAAATGTGAAAGGAATTGCAATAGCTGGAGCTGCAGATGTCTTGGGATTTTCCAGCCCATTGCAAATGAATCCTCCCAGGGAAGGAAAGTGTCTGAAGACACCAGGAACAGCCCACGGTGTAAATTGCTCATCTGAAGTTCTTTCTGGGTTATTTTCCGGCGCGTTACCTATAGACTGTGTCGCTTCTGCGAAAGTGTGTTTATCTGCCTCCTGGTACTGGATGAAGATCGCATACCCAGGCTCGCTTTCAGAAAACAATCAGAGGAAGCAAGCTCGGCGCTGAAAAGAGGAGCGTAAAGCAGTAGGATTAAAGGTCCGTGGTCGTTTCAAGCTCTCATAAAATCGGGCTGAAGGATACTCTTTTGCTGCAGTCTGGGTTCTTCCAGCCCACAGTGGCACAACAAACCATTTCAACATTTCAGCACAAAACAGATTCCATTGTTGGGCTGCACATTAAAAAGTGTTATTCGCTTTGAAGTTTTTGTCTAATGGCTCTAAAGTGAAAGAAAATGTTTTCCTATTACTTAATTCAATCATAGCGAAGAGGCTTGGTAAAAAGCCCACGGATTTTGCCCAAAGTGTGACAGAGTTCTCTTTGTGTTTGCTTATCCTCTGCTGTCACACACTTTAATTCGCCTCTCTTTATCTGGCATTCAAAACTTTCTTCAATGACATTCAATAAGGTCCAGCGGCTGGAAAAAAAAAACTGGTTATTTTTTGGATATTCTTTCCCAGTAGCTTTGGGCTTGGTGTGCATGCAGGGACTGTTAACCCTTTGTCTCCCTGCGGCTGGGAGCCTTGGGGTTCAGCCCTCGGACAGCAGGAATCTCTTAGTCTGGGGTTAGAAATCCACCCACCCCACGCCCCCTCGGTGGCTGGCCATTTCCCAGCAGGATGCTTTACCTCTTCCCAGGCTCAAATTCACGATAAACATCTGCATGAAAAAATATTGGCTCATTTTTTTTTTTAAAAAAAAAGAAAGCTGCCGCGGGAAAGATACACTAAGAATCCGGGACTCTCCAGTGAGCTCGGGCTGGGGTTTTTACTATCATTCTTTTGTATCCTGTATATTTATAATGGGGGGGGGGGGAACCCAGATACATTTCTAGGCTCAGCCCGTCCATCTTGTCTCGGGCAAACCTACCCCAGACTTCGGTGGGGATTGGGAGTAAGGAGCAGAAGCCAGAAATACAGGGTTACACCGTTTCCCAGGCATTTCATCCTATTCTTTCCTGCCTGTAAAAAAATAAATACAATCGTTGGGTGTTTTTAGATGGGCAGGTTACGGTGTGGTCTATCAACACAATTTCTTCACATTTGTAATGGGGTTTACAGCCCCGAGATCTATTAAGTGATCAGGGCCTGAAGAAAAAATGTATTCGTCTGCATGCTTTTTTTTTTACTGGCGTGTGTTCCTTACCACCCTACAAATGAAACAACACCAACGAACCAATATTAAACAACACCAACAAAACCGCCTCCCTCTCTTATACACAGACACAATTCAAAGCCTAGATCGGGGACTGAATGGCTGAATGGTGTGTGTGCGCGCGCGCATAGCCATTAGATATAGATCAGGTTGTATGCTTTAAAGCTCCTTTTCATTAACCAATAAAGATACCGCCTCTTTTATTTCTGCTAATTTTCATTATATGGGAGGGGAAAGCTAATTGTTAAAAGTGCTCTGAAGCTGAAATATTTCAAAGCCTGTTTAATCAGTGCACGGCATTTAAAGTTGTTTAACTGTTGTATAGGCAGAAAAACAGGAATAAACCGCATTGCAGCCTATTACAATTCAAGTGGTTTAAAATGAAGCCAGCAGCCCTACTCTCTCTTGAATAGAGACGTACATTCATGTATTTACTGTAATTATATAGTACTGTAACATCCACCTATCTACCCACCGAGACATACTATCGATAGATAGTGTGCAGAAAGCGTGTGTGTACTTTGTATAAGTTGTATAGCTAGCGATGTGTGTGCTGACATGCATCTATGTGCTGATATGCATCAAGAAACAGTGGGGCTGCTTTTTCATTTTGAATTGCAACAGGTTAAGAAGATACGGCGAACTCTCCTCGGGTGGATGCGCCAGACAGACAGAGAGCTGAGCTAGGTGCACGTCCTATGCACAAGGTTTGCACCAGCCCTTTGCTACGTGAAGCGGGTTTACACAAGTAACGCCACCCAGTATTGTGTAAACCGAAGGGTTAAGCTCCTGCCCATGCACAAAGCAAAGGGCTTGAGATAGCGGGCGAGGTGTGGAAATAGCAGCGGAGGACGGGGAGGAACTTCCCGACGAAAGGAAGAGGGGAAAGTCACGGGTGCGTTTGCAGAAACTCGGGGGTCGCCTCGCAGGGAGCCGCGCTGCGGCGGAGAGCGCCGAGCAAAGCCCTTGCCCAGGTGGGAAGGCGGCCGGCGGCTAACGGGCTGCTCTGGGAAGTTGCAGAGAGTTGGAGGAGTTGCTGCGGAAGGCAAACCCAACACGGGGAGCGGGCTGCCGGCGGCCGAAAGCGCGGGGGCGCGATAAGGAGCCGGAGAAGAATATTAAATCGCTGGCGAATGAGCAAATAACCCCGCCAAAGGGAGAGGAGGGGTGAGGCCGCCAGCTACGGCGTGGGTGGGGCTGACAAGAATGGAGTACATTATGCAGTTCATTTAGTTAACAAGGGAAATAATGAGGAAGCGTGCAGCGTGAATGCCAAGAGAACAGGCACAAAAAGCCTATTGAGAGCCCCGGCCGCTCCTGGCGTAGCCATCACATGGCAGAGGCCCTATTTAAGCGGCGAGCCCGGCGCCTTTCAGCACCACTGGGGCTGGCCAGCACCCCGAGGCACCTCCGGCGGCTCCAGCGGCGCCGGGCCGCCAGCGCGGGGAGATGCCGCGCTCCTTCCTGGTGGACTCGCTGGTGCTGCGGGAGGCGAGCGAGAAGAAGAGCGAGAGCAGCCCGCCGCCGCCCCTCTTCCCCTACGCCGTGCACCCCTCGCACCCGCTGCACGGGCTGCCCCCCGGCGCCTGCCACTCGCGCAAGGCCGGGCTGCTGTGCGTGTGCCCGCTGTGCGTCACCGCCTCGCAGCTGCACCCGCCGCCCCCGGCCCTGCCGCTGCTCAAGGCCTCCTTCCCCCCGTTCGCCTCGCAGTACTGCCACGCGCCCCTGGCCCGGCAACACTCGGCCTCCTCCGCGGTCAGCGTCAGCCACGCGCCGGCCATTTACCAGACCGCCTACCCCCTGCCCGACCCCAGGCAGTTCCACTGCATCTCCGTCGGTAAGTGCCAGGCTGCGAGGCAGGGCGGGAGCTAAGAGGCGGGGCAAACGGACCCGATCCTGCCCCGCCAGACTCCCCGTGCGTGGTGGGCAGGATGGGGGCAATGTCACCAGTGCCAAAGGCCGGCTGGCCCTAAGGAGGAGAGCTGGCCCTGCCCCCGGCAGTGCAGGGCATGCCATCGGTGCAATGGCAACTGTGGCCTGGGGAGAGAGGGTGACGCTGCAGGGTATGCCATGCCAGGGTATGTAATGCCTAAGGGGAGGTGTGGCACGGCAGCGCGCGCCGTGCACCATTCATGCCATGCCGTGTCATATCTCTGGCATGGGGGTGAGTTGGCGGGACATGCCACCCACCGCCTAGGCAATGCCAGGTAGCGTATGCAATAGTGTGCGTCCTGTGGCATTCAGAGAGGCGCCCGGCCAACTGCTCGGTGCGTGGCTCGGTGATCTGGATGTGGGGAGGCTTTCAAGGACGCCAGCTGGGCCCCTAGGGCAGCTCTGGGTGCAGCAGGTTTAGCGCCACGGAGTCTGACCGTCCGCTTTCCTCTCCAGACAGCACCTCCAGCCAGCTGCCCAGCAGCAAGCGGATGCGCACCGCCTTCACCAGCACGCAGCTCCTGGAACTGGAGAGGGAGTTCGCCTCCAACATGTACCTCTCCCGGCTCCGGCGCATCGAGATAGCCACCTACCTGAACCTCTCCGAGAAGCAGGTGAAGATCTGGTTCCAGAACCGCCGGGTCAAGCACAAGAAAGAAGGCAAAAGCAGCTCCCACCGTGGAGGGGGCTCTGCCCACAGCTGCAAATGCTCCTCTCTGGCCACCACAAAGTGCTCGGAGGACGACGAGGACTTGCCCATGTCTCCATCCTCCTCAGGGAAAGACGATAGAGATCTCACAGTCACCCCCTAGCCCCACAGCCTCCAGAGACTAACCCGAGAGCAGAAGGGGATCTTGCCCTGTCCTATGCCAAAACGCTGTGGAAGGATTTTATATCGTTTTGTATATTTCATGTAATTTACAAAGGACTTTCTGGCCTTTTTAGAAATCCTGTGAGTGCCGCTGTGTCGCTGATTCCGTTGTAAATAAACTGTCCGCGTGAGCCTAAATGTCGCCAACTGTTGCTATTTTACTTGTGGTGAGGGGGTTTGGTTTTGTCGTCAGGCAAAGCGCTCCGCTCCCCCACCTCTGTGTTGTGAACTGTGATTAACTGTGTCTGGTAAACAGCGATCCTCCAGAGATATCTGTTTCTCAGAGGGGGCGGGGAGGGGAGAACTAGTTCTGTAATTTGTATCAATGGTCGGGAATCATTCAGCTTTAGTATCTCCCGGCATTTCGTCCCTCTCCAAAGCAAAAGTGGGGACGCGCACCGGGTCACTGCGGTGATCTCTAGAAGCAGGTAATGAAATGTGTGAAATGTGGTTTGACGCCTTTTTTTGGGGGGGGAGGGAAGATGGGGGAGAGGAGTTTGTTTTTTTCTGTAAAATTTGCTTGATGGCGTTTCTTCAGACCCATAGCTATGTAATTGTACGGTTTCTGTACTACCGGGAGATATTTATTTATTTATTTATGTAAAAAATAAGAATAAAATTTTTGCATAAAGACATTACGGTGACGCCTTTTTGTTAAAAAAAAGAAGATGTAATCTGTGTCCTACAGATCTGCAAAATGTGTTTGTGTGTGTGTATATATACACACACAAACATATATATATAAGTTGGGTATACAGAGGAACACTGACAGTATATATGTCGAATGTGGTATATTTGCCTGCATGGTTGCCTCACCCTAAAGATGTTTGTGGCCAATATATAATTATTATAACGTATATAAGCATATTTTTATAACATGTGCATCTCTTCTTAATCCAGCCAGAGGTTTTCCTGCTGGAATTTAGCGCATGTAATGCTTCTTTGATGCTACATAACCAGACCCATAGGTTTTCATTCCTTCTAGCAATTTTTAAAAGCAAAAGATGCCGGTCATTCTGATCCTTGGGGAATAGCGCTTAAGTCTGCAAGCCAAACTAATCAGAGATTGACATTTTCTGAAAAGCTTTGTCCCCACGCTATCCATGCGCTCATCCCGCATCCATCCATTGTCCTGTACAGTACTTACCGCCCGGAAAACTTGAAACTGAATCTTTGTCGGTCATCCCAATAGCGAACATCGGAGTTACATTTATTATCAACAAATAAGCAACATGTTTCAAATTATATTTTCCCCGATTAATAACTTGAAAGAGGAAAATACCATGCCTGGCCCCTTGTTTAGTTCTCCAAATCATTTCTCCATCCAGTCTGGTTTTATTCTAGTTGAGATAGAACTGTGCCGAATTCTGCGTACTCTCCCTGTACATCCATCAAAGGAGATCTATCCATGGGTCTCCCGAATGCGAGAAATCTCGGTATCCAGGAATTCCTATAGTACCACCCATTGCCATCTGAGAAAGGATTGCGCATTTCCTAGACGCATCTAGCCCGATGTTCTCATTATATGGGTGTTCTTTAAACACTGGTCTCATTCCACTGCATAACTTTACCAGCAACATTTATCCGGCAGTTAGAACAAACCAACCCCGATGCCACAGATAATTACTCCACGTTAGTTTGGAAGGAAACAAGGACTGGCACGTTCCCAAGTGCGGGAGCAGAGTTGGGGGTCTTCGCGCGGAAAGCGCAGTAAACTGATCGCTTCGGTAAAGTTTTATACAGACAATAACTCTGGCCCATGTCGAGCCATCGGGTTATTAAGCAGAATTCCCCAGTGTTTACACTTTAGAAGTGATGACACGACCTGTCCCCTCGATCCGGTTCAGTGTCCCCTTTGCCCTCCAGTCGTTAGCTTTGGCCGCTTTTAACCATCCCTTTCTCTGGCTTTCAGGCTGCCTCCCTGGATGACACGCGTTAGAAAAGTTTGCCTCGTACAGCCTTTGCCAAAGGCACGTCTGCACCTTATATTTCTACAGCTCAACACGCTGTGCCCAAACACCCAGGCAAAAAACTTACCGGTACCTGTCACCGCGCTATCAGACACATGGGTCATCAGATTTTAAGGTCCCGGTTAAAATCAAGGGGGAGGTTCTGGTTTTAAAATCGACGGTACGATATGGCAGGTGAGCGAAATCGGACTGAGCAAATAATGGATGGATATTTTGAGTCATCTGCCCGTATTGTGTATCCTGTGTTTCTTTAACTGACATTGGGGTGAAAATATAGCACGATTGTATTAGTATTTGTTCTCTTAAGAAGTAAACCGGCGTCTGTCCTAATACAATCTAATTTTAAAATGAATTAATCTGGATTAAGAATCAGTTATGATGTTTTAGTATTCTATATGTTGTTTACACAACACCATAGGTGTGTCTGGCTGTCTTTTAAGCACCATGCAAAGTCTTAGTCTTCCGAGGTTACGATTAGCTTTAAGTTAAATGTGTGGGATGTTTGCTTCTGTATTGTCCATAGGTGTAGACAGGGACCATCTTAAACTCACTCCTGGCTTTGATGTATTACAAATTAAGCACTTGCCTCGTGTTACCCAGGTTGCTGCATTCCTGGGGAATACGGATGATAATTCAGACCGAGCAAGGTGGAGGTCTCTGAGTTTTGGAAAAGTTATATACTCATATGTTTGTTCTCCCGCAGAGAATTGAATAATACATTGTCAGACTCCTATGGCTCCTTTCCGCTCTCTGTTGCAAATAAAGGTCAGGTAAGGTAATGCCACTGAGTATATAAATCGCACCCGTAAATTCTGATGAAGAGTTTAAAAGACGCAGAAACGCTTCCGATCATCTTCTAGCTGGGAAGCGGCCCCATGACCAGAGTTCTTAGGGTAGCAGTATTTCTCGACAGATGCAACACATTGCCTGGGTTGCTGGTTTTATCACAACCGTTTATCCCTGTTCTGACGAAGACGAAACCAACAAAACCCCAGCATGACTTCTGCACTGATCCACTCAAGCAGAAGTTAAAAAATCTTTAAGATGCAATCAAAAAGTCTCATTACAGAGACCACAGGATCGGGACCTTAGTCGCTGATCGAGGCTGATCATATCATTAGGGCACACCGAGAACTCTTCTCTTGCCTTTACATGTTCATTAAAGATCCTAAACGTTTCCAACCTGATGGAAAGTAAGGACAGGTGCGAAATCGTATAGCCGATTACACCGCTTTTCTCTGGCTTCTGGTGAACAAGGGGGATTCTAATCATATTCCCTACACTATTCCTTTGCTCTGCACCGGCCCGCCCGCCCTGTGACACCAGAAGGTTTCGGACAGCAGTCCCCAGAGCTGAAGGGCTGGAAAGCACCGATATTAAGGCAAATGTCCTGCAGGATATTCGATTCTCCCTCTAATCGCTTTGCAGTGATGTGGACAGAGGCTTCCCGATCCGAACTCACCTGGCATACACCCACAGGGGATCATATCCTGGCTCCAGAGGCGTTCATGGGAGCTTTTCCCTTCACTTCAATGGGACCAGGATTCGGAGCATAGCTATTTCTGTGGCTGCTAGTAACCTGTGAGTGCTCCATATTTCCAAGGGAAATACAGTATTTCAAAACTCCAGGCTGAACCCAGGCAGCATCATTTAGGGCTACTTCCCTCCGGGGCTTTTGGAAGGGCCAGGTTTCACAAACGAATTCGTTTGGTAACATGAACCAGGTTTCGGCATATCTCCCATTGGCACCAGCTGGAGCGCATTGCGGTGGCTCGGAAGGAGCGCTAACAGCCAGGATCTTGAGACCAGACGTGATTACTACCTTCACAGCTGCTTTCCTTGTTCCAGACTGTCTCTGAAAGGGGGCGGAGGGGGGACCATAAAGCAGGGGAGGGGGCTGAACAAAAGCAGGAGACTTTAGCAGAACACCGAAGCACAAATTCTACCCTCGGACCCACCTGAAATTCTTTCATGAAAGTAAGGGGGAGAGATGCACTCCCCGCCCTCAGGCATGATTTGGATTCTCTCTGCTAGATACAAGCTTGCACTTATCTGCTTAAGTTAAAGCATAGACTATCAGGGTTGGAAGGGACCTCAGGAGGTCATGTAGTCCAACCCCCTGCTCAAAGCAGGACCAATCCCCAATTTTTGCCCTAATCCCTAAATGGCCCCCTCAAGGATTGAACTCACAACCTCAGGTTTAGCAGGCCAATGCTCAAACCACTGAGCTATCCCTCCTCCCCCAGGGGAGGTTACACCTGTGCAACCTCTGTGTGGACATTCTTACTTGGTTTTGTGGCTTATTTTGATTTAGCTTGAACCAGTTCCTAATCGATTTAAACCAAAGTGAAGCCTGATTTAAACTGACATAAAAAGCCACACAGCCTTTCGCAGTAGTTTAACAAAATCATTTTAAAATCACATTTTAAGTTAAAATGGTGCCACTCTACATGTACCCAAGCCCTGAATCAGGTGTACCTGGAGCCAATGTGTTGAGTGTGGTATATTCCAGATCCTTACTGCCTGTAGAACAATGTAGTCTTGAGCCCAGTCTGATATGTAAGCAGGAGGGAGCTGTCCCAATACGTGACATTTTACACTTTTAACAAACTGAATTTGAGATCAAAATGCCAAATACACTGCTCAGGGGCACGCTGTGGATTTGTGACATTCACTGAAGGCCACGGGATCCATAAGCCAATGAAATAACTGCATTGCTCTGTGTTTGCAGCATATTCCGATTTTCAGATGTAATATTGATAATCATCCTGATTTTGATATTAAGACCTGCATTACACTCAGAAGTTGCCTTAGCAGAATTTTACTGTGTTGCCCAAGATACACATAAAGTAAATGATGATTGTAATAATATTAATAGTATAATTATTTATTATTTGTATTATCATTCCACCTAGGAGCCCCAGTTATGCGGGAGCACACCATTGGGCGAGGTGCTGTACAAACAGAACAAAAAGACAATCTCTGCCCCAAAGAACACACATTTAACATGCTACCAACATAAAGGACAAATAGAATTTCATCATTTCGCTTTTCAGAACATGTATTAGCAGGAGCCAATCAAAATGAAAATAGTTGATAAAAGAGATTGTGCTGTGTACCCCTCAGTGGCCTGCTACATTGTATTTGTGGGCTGTGTATACCTAGCTGACCAAATTCTGTTCTCGGATTACTATGTTCAATCCAGCTAAGGTCAATAAAGTTTTGATAAGCTGAAGTTCTGGAAGAAGGTTAAAAGATATTATAGTATAGTTAGAAAGAAGAGAAATGAAAAGAAAGAGGAAAATGTAGGAATTAAAGCAACAAATTAGAAAATATACTAGAGATTAGTATGATCATCATCCTAATTGTTCTTAGGACTAATAATAATAATAATTAATTATTATTATTTATTGAAAACCCTATAATTTTATTGGCATTGTACAAACATAAAAGGAAGGATTGTCCCTGACCAAAAGCTGTCACAATTTAAAAAACAAATCAAGGACCCACCTGTATGAAGTGTAGGGGATAGGGTACAACATACAGATAACATAATGAGACAGGTAATTGACCACATTTTGATTAAACATGGATAATTCAGTGGTTTTCTTAAAGCACTGTCAAATAATCCAATTACCCATCAGCCATGCTGATATTAGATAGCTAGTCATTTCTGGCTATTATTAGCTGGCTAATTTCTGGTCGGCATCAGAGCAGAAGTGAGTTTTCAGGAGGGATTTGAAATAAGAGAGGACTGTGGCTTTGGGGATCACCTCTGTGCTAGGGCATTTCATGGGTAGGGATGCTGTTGAAGAAAGCCCCAGAGATGTCAGTAGGATAAATGGGCACACAGCAATATATGCTTTATGACTTAAAGTGGCAAAGAAGGGATTACTCAGAAAAAAACTTGAAAAAAGAGAGAGATAGCACCTTCTTTGGGAGGAGTAAGCAGAGTCCTTGTAGCATGTCTACATTGCAGTGTAAGCCCAGGGTTAGTGGGAGGTGAGTCAGCTGACCTGTGTTAAGGACCCAGGACTTGAGCATCTACACTGATTCTTAACCCTGTGTTGAGAATTTTCTAACCTGGGATAGAACCCCGGGGCTGTAGAGTCCACATTGCAGCATGCAGACCTGAGTCAAACCAACAATATCCCCTATTTCCTAGAAGCCTTCCAAAATGTGTCTGCTGTACCCCTTTGGCCACAGTACACTGCGGGAAAACTTTACTGCCCACCCTGCTTGTTACAGGCAGTTTGAACAGCCCGCCAACACAGCGTGCCCTGCAATATGGAGGAGACAGACCCCGTTTCAAGAAGGTCTTTTGTTTCCGTTTTCACTCCTGTGTCAGGAAACGGGCAGAGCTTCCATGAGGCACTGGTGGACATTTCAGTGGCATTTTCTGACCCACCAAAGGCACCTGACAGAACTCCTGATGGAGCAGGAGGAGAAGGCAGAGGAGGAAGAGTATCCTGGCATGGCAGACTCACGCTGGCTAATGCTGCTCAGTACACTTAGTATAGTAGCCACCGATGCCTCCTATGTAGATTGGTGCTTCTAACACAGCACCACCAGCACACACGGGTGGGATCACATCACGCTGCAGACCTGGGATGACCAGCAGGGGGTTCAGAACTTTTGCATGAAGAAAGCCACAGTTCTGGAGCTTTCTGAGCAGCTTTCCCTGACCCACCAGCATAAAGTCACAGGCATGAGACCACCCCTGCCAGTCCAGAAGCAGGTTGCTATAGCCTTTTGGAAGCTGGCTACCAGAGACTGCTACAGGTCCATTGCCAATCAGTGTGGTGTTGGCAAGTTGACTGGGGGTAAAGTGGTGGTGGAGGTTTCTGAGGCAATCAGGTATATGGTTTACCCCAAGGTCGTGGGCATAAAAATATTTCTGAGGTAATTGCTGGCTTTGAGAGAATGGGCGTTTCCAAACTGTGCCAGGGCAATTGATGGGACTCAAGTGCCCATAGTTCACTCACCTCAAGGAGCACATAAGTGCATAAACCGTAAAGGGTACTGCTCCATTGTTATGCAGGCCCTCGTGGACTATACAGGCTGATTTATGAACATCAATGTGGGCTGCCCTGGGGAAGTTAATGGTGCCAGGACTTTTCATCAATCGGGAGTCTACATTCATGGACAGGCTGGGACATTGTTCCCATCAGATGACATTGTCATAAATGAAGTTACTGTCTGTAACCATGCCTCAGTGGGTCACAACTGAGGATGCCAAATTCAGGACGAACTGCTGAGAAATAGGGCAGATACACCCCAAGACTTGTGGCTCATCCCCCATAGGATATACCAAACCAGCAACAAAAGTAAACTTCTGTTCCACCACACTGGCTAATAAGAAGTTATAAAAGCAGTTTCCTTGGACATTCCAGTCCTCGTATTACCACCGAAAACATTGGATTTAAAAGTGAGTGGCTCTTTACAACCAGTTTCATCAAACAAAAGGTTCTTCTGATCCCAAAGGACTAGTCATATACCCAGTCAAAATATATCTTAAATCTTACCCAAAAATCAAGCTAATGCTAATCCTTTAGTATCTAAAATGTAAAGGTTTATTTATAAAAAGAAAGAAAGAAAGCTGAGAGTTAAAATTGGTTAAAGGAATCAAATACATATAATAATTGCAAAGTTCTTAGTTCAGGCTTGTAGCAGTGATGGAATAAACTGCTGGCTTAATAAGTCTCCGGTTTCTTCCAAGTCATTGGAAGATCCTCAGTCCATTGGTTAGAATGCTCCCATTAATATAAGTCCATATTCCAGAGGTTTGAGCAGGATAGAGGCAAAATGGAGGGGTTACCAGGGCCTTTTATATTTTCTGTCATGTGGATGGAAGCCCATTGTTCTTACGGTGGAAAATTACAGCAACAAGATGGAGTCTGGAGTCACATGGGCAAGTCACATGTCCATGCATTTCACCTAGTCAGAGCAGGAAATTCCATTAAGTGTAGATCAGCATCTCCCATGGTCCATTATAAGTTAAATGTTCTTTTGATGGGCCACTCAATTTCAATAGTCCCTCCAAGATGTGCTAGCTAGCTACCTTGTAGGCGTTACCCCAGGTGAAAACATTTGAAATCCAGGTATAGGGCAAATACTCATAACTTCAAATACAAAAATGATACATGCATACAGATAGCATAATCATAACCAGCAAATCATAACCTTTTCATAGACATCTTACATGCCACGTTTTGTCAGGTTGCAAATATATAACAATGGTTGTAACAATGATCTATATGGTCATTTTTAATAGGATAACGTCACACTGTCCCCACAGTTATTTTGAAGGACTCCACATACCTCCATTTGCCTTGGCTTAAGAACATGCCTGGATTTTAGAGGCACTGGCAAAAGACAGTTTAATTACTCTCTCATCAAGTGTAGAGTGATTGCTGAATGTGCTTTTGGCAGATTGAAATCCTGTTGGAGGTGTCTACAGACCCATTCATATTCCAGTGTCATCAATGCTGTTCTCATTACCATGGCTTGCTGTGCTCTTCACTATCTATGTGAAGCCAGAAATGAACCTTTTCCCTCTGAATGGCCCTATGACAGTGAGATGCCACTGAATCGCTACCCTCAGCCAGAAAGTGCACCTACCACGGCTGGACCTGAATGCACCAGGGCAACAGAAGTCAGGGATGCTTCAGGCTCCTTCATTTGGACTTGCCTGGCTCAATGTAAGAGGAAGAATAGCAAATCTATGAATGTGCTTGGGGGGATGGGGATAATTGATTGGAGTGGGGGTGTTTAGTGCTTGGAGAGGGGTGGGAGCTTTGATTGCCATGCAATGTAGTGATGAATGACATGACTTATGAAATGGGGGTAAGGGATGATTCACACTATGGGTTCATATAAGGAGGTTATTGATGTGTGAATTGCTGTACTTAACTGTCTAGAGGAATAGTGGTTGCTTAGTAATTCCTAATGGTTCTTGATCATGAGTTTGGCTTTATTATTCCAAATCATGATTGTATGATGAGATGTACTGATAGTAATACACTTTCTGGATGATATAAAAGACTTTATTTGTAATTATGTGTTAAAACAGTACAACAATCACCCATTGCAGGCAGGCCAGATGCCATTACTAACCCAAACATCAGTTACAAAAGAACATTTCCAATATCAAGAACAACAGTGCATGAACAAATGCAAACATGACAGAACCCCTTACCTCTGCACATCCCCTGGCCCACCATCTGCCTTTCCCTTCTTCCTTTGTTTTCTACACACTTGGTGGTGGGGGATGGGGGTGGAGGTAACCATCAGTTCATCATGGAAGCGATCCCTCTTGGAACAGTCCATGAAGGTATGCTGGGCCAGGCTAAGGTCGAGCTGTGGAGCTACAGTAGCCAGTACAGGCTGAGGGGCCTGCAGTGGGACAAGACCCAGAGGATTATTGTCTCAGGTAGCTCAGTGGAGAAGCTCAGAATTAATTCTTGGGAGTTTCAAGGACCCAAAATGTTACATTTAAAAACTGACCTGCAATATATTGCGAGAGGCATGCTTCAGTTCACAGAATCTCCCTGGACACAGCCTCATTAATCCCAGTTAAAATAGTGCAAAAACCATGGTGAGTTAAAAATGATAAGCTGTTTTTGTTTTACAGACATTGCATAACTACTTGGGCTGGGGGGGGGAGGGGCAATCAGTGGCCTTGCTACAAAAGGCTTTTTCTATCACTTCAGGCCTTTCACATTTTGTAGGACATTCTTGTGGTGCTCTACTGGCAGAGGGGATGTTATTCCAAGCCGCTGGTGGGAAACTTGCAGCGTATGCAGCCGTAGTATGCAAACAGAGTGACTGAAGAGCACATCTAGGAGCAGAGTGGGCTGGTCAGCTACAAAGATGGCCCTGGAAAATACGCCCTTCCCTGCAGTGTGACTACCTGTCTGGAGTTCCTGCTTCTGGAAAACTTTGCAGCTATCAGCCCCAGGATTGGGTCGGAATTCATGAGGGAATCAACAGGACGCTACATAAGCTTTCACATGGCTTAGTCTGTTATGGCTGCATGCACACACGCAGAACTCCACAGCCTTCCTCCTCCCCATCCCTGGCACATTTCTGGACAAAGATTCAAACTCCAGTCGTGCTTGGGACAAGTGATGGTGTCACCTAGGGACTGCCTGGACTGCCTCTCATTGAACTGGGCTAGATTTGGAAGTGCAACCCATTCCGCCCCCCTACCCCTGAGCTTACTGTTTCCAGGCTGCTCCGCAGACTATTGAGCGATTACAGAGCGGCGAGTGCAAAGGCACAGCAATGCAATGTAATTATTGTTAAACCAGAATGCCCCGAGCAAAAACCGGAGCCTTTCCAGTACAAATACTCTTTAAAGGTGTTCTTTACTGTTTGCATTTCCCTGTCACTCTTCTGAACTCCACATGGTGGGGAGGATGGGAAGGGAGTACGCCAGGGTGCTGAGATACAATCCACCATTAGTGGATACACACTGCTAGCCTGGGCTTCTCAGACCTTTTGCATTTGTTCTTAGAGCAGAAATCTCTCCCATTACCATGGAAATAAACATTAAATTGGAGCCAGAAACTTACCGGGCTCAGGGGCAACTTCTGTCCCTTCTGTGTGCACTGCAGGCTTGGCAGCAGGCTTGGCCCAGGGATGGGGAGTATCAAACAATTCCTCTGCATATGGACCCTACTGCTGATCCTGTTCAAAAGCATGCTCTGGGGCCAGTTTCAGTAACAGAGTGACTTCATGGTCCTCACTAGGGGCCTGCTGCTGGCTCACATCAACCCCTATGCTGGATTCTGGGGCCAGCAGAGCACCATCCCAGCTAACCAGGTCATCCTGCACCACAGCTGGCACCATGCTGCGGGCAGTGCTCAGCACCCAGTCAAGCTCCTCATGAAATGGGCACAATGTCAGCAAGTTGCCTGAGGTGCGGTTCTAGTCTCCTATTTTCTAGTACTCACTCTTGAGCCACTTAATCCACTCCCTGCACTGGTCACCAGTCTGGTAAATTTCCAAAGCTGCCAATTTCTTCACTATCTGCTGGTATGTGTAGTCATTCCTGATGCTTTTGCTGAAGTCCACAGTTTTGCTGGCCTTGCACCAGAGATTCACCAAAAACTGTCTGTGCTCCCATGACCATGAAGCAGCTCACTTTGCAAAAGGCTTGTTCTGGTCAGTCTCCATTGCAAACCCAGGAGGCTTGCTGATGGTGTGTTTGCAACTCGCTGGTCAGAAGACAATGGAAGGATTAACACTGACTCACCGAGCTGCTGCTGTACACCAAAGGGGTTGGCTTCCATGTTTAATTAAATCGATTGGAGATTGTTGCAATATAGCCAACAAAGGAAGTTGGCCCATGGGATTGTGGGATACTTTTGGTGGACTCCCAGAACTGAGTCAAGCAGGGCTGTATCTACACTACAAAGCAATAGGGCTCAAACCCTTGGTCATGGCTTGACATGGGCTTGGACCCTCCTCCCCTGCAGGGTCCTAGGTCCCTGGGTCTAAGCCCGAGTCTGAGAGATGTGTGTGTAGATGGAAAGGTGGATTGGGTTCAAGGCTGAATCTGAGCCTGGGCTTACATTGCAAAGAGCTCGGTGTAAGCTTGTTTCTCTCACCAACAAAAGTTGGTCCAATAAAAGATATTACCTCACCCATGATGTCTGTCTAATATCCTGGGACCAACATGGATATAACAACACTGAACACATTAAGAAAGAAAGAAAGAAAGAAAGAAAGAAAGAAAGAAAGAAAGAAAGAAAGAAAGAAAGAAAGAAAGAAAGAAAGAAAGAAAGATGTATTGTGAAGCAAAATTCTGGGGAAAAAATCATTCCATGTTGATTGAAACCATTTAATTTTAATTCAAAAGATTTTGTTCCTATTTTTACATTTTTAAAAACATATAATGTAAAATAAAAGAAATGTCAAATGAAAAGTAGTTTCAAAATGAAAACTTGAACATTTCCATTTTTGACTTAATTAAAATTAATTTCATGGTTCCCCTCCCCCCCGAAAAAAAATGAAATTTGGTCAAAATGACACATTTCCATAAAATGTTTTGCTTTTGGTGAATCTGCATTTTCTGCTGGAAAGATGTTCCATCAGAAAATTTCTGACCAACCCAATTATCTACGTACTGTACGATATAGTAGTGATGCACCAATGACAGTGATGTAGTCAATGCAAAGTTAATAATTCTAGTCCCCTACATATGCCAATACATTACAGAATCATAGAAACATAGGGCCAGAAGGGACCTTAAGAAGTCAGTGAATCCAGCCCCTGTGCTGAGGCACGACCAAATAAACCCAGTCCATCCCAGATATAAGGCTGGGCCATGGGAGGCCTATGGGCACTGGTCAGCTGCTAAATTGCAGTCAGGAGATGGGTGAACCGGGTCAGAATGCCAGGAACTCAGGGTAGGCAGCTGGTGGATTTTGACTGGTAGAGGCAGTGGTTTGGTTTGGTCAAGGAAATGATTCTCAGTGTAGGGCTTGTGAAAGGAAATGTGAAATGTGAAAATCTGGGTGTATTTTGAGACTGGAGAAACTATAGCTTAGAGGTAACTGGGTTGATCTGCTGTCATATTGGGAAGGCCCCAGGAACTGGTGGTCCAATTTCCAGGAGGGTTGACTGGTCTGGAGATGTTGGGCAGCAAGCCATACCTTCTGGCTTACTGTGAACACTGGAGCTTCTTGTATTTGATGGACCACATGCCTCTTGTAAGCCTTCTTTGCCTCTTCTAGGTAGTTCTTGAGTTTCTCCTGAATAAGATGGATCTGTTGGGCCCAGTCAGTGGTGCCCAGGTTCAGGAAGGCTGCTGGTAACGCTGAGTGAAAACAGAGGTGGAACCCATAATTAGTGAATAAAGGGCCAGTAGAGGCATGATCAGCATTGTTATATGAAAATTCTGCATATGACAGGAGTGTGGACCAGTGGTTTTGAGTACTGCTCCAGTTCCTGGTTCATCAGGTCAGTTTGTCCATCTGTTTAAGGGTAGTATGCAGTGGAGGTGGATATAAGGACGTCTAGTAGCCTAAATACTTCATGCCAGAAGCAAGAGGTGAAATGTGGGCCTTCATTGCAAACTATGAGGTCAGGGAATCCATGAAGCTGACCAACTTTGTACATCAGGAGTTGGGCAGTAATCTTGGCAGAGGACAGGTGGTTGCAGGGGATGAAGTAGGCCATTTTGGTCAGGCAGTCCATGACTGTGAAGACTATGGTGTGTCCATCAGACACTGGGAGTTCCACAATGAAATCTAGGCTGAGGGCAAACTAAGGCCAATGTGGAGTCTCCAGGGATACTAAGGTGCTGAGGGGTCTGTCCTGTACATCTTGGTACATGAACAGCACTTGCAGGAGTCCACATATACTTGGACTTCGGCCATCTATTTGTGGGGTATGCTCAGGGGCAGAGCAGGAAGAGTAGCCTGCATTGGTATAGAGCCCCCCAGAATTTCTGATCATCCCCATCAAACCATTCGGGCAGTGGCACCGTGGGAGTGGGTTCCAGTAATGTGTGGTCTGTTTGGGCACGTAGTGTCACTGTTTCTCCCTGTGAGTGTGCTAGCTGCTTGCACAGGGTCTGTGCTTCGGCAGCAAACTGCCTCACCTTGGCCTGCGCCTGGGCTAACTGCTTGTGCAGGGTCTGTACTTCGATTGCACCCAGTGTAGCTTGGGTCTGTAGTGTGAGGCTCTCTGCCTGTAGATGGGTGACTTGGTCCTGCAGGTCCCGGGCCCTCAGAGATCTGCTGTTCGGAGGGTGGAACAGCCCACCCCTTCCATCATCTGTGGAGGGGTTGGATAAGCTGTGGTGGGTAGCGAAGGCAGTCTGAGAAAACTGTCAGGGCTGAGCCGTGGGTGGCCTGCGTGCACCTGTCAGTTGCTAAGTTGCAGTCAGGAGATGAGTAGCAGGGTTGGCAGTGAGCAGGGACAGAATGCCAGGAAGTCAGGGGCAGGCACCATGTTGCAGGCACCAGACAGACAGGAGAATCGGGGTCGAGCCAGGTCAGGATGCTAGGAAGTCTGTATCAAGGACCAGGTTACAGACAGCAAGCAAATAGAAGAGTTGGGGACAAACCAGGTTGGGAAGCCAGAATCAAAGGTCTAGAGCAAGTAAGGTTCAGAGCAGAGGAAGGCAGGCAATCTGCATGTTGTACGGACAGCTCCTCATGCTGGCTTCCTGGTTTAAACACTAGCATCAGCCAACCAGTGGGCTGTGAGGGGTCACTACTCAAGACCTGCAGGGTGGTATTTCCCACAGGGCCTAGCTTCACAGAGTCCTCCAGCAGCAACCCAGCCAAAGCTTCCAGTGGTGATGTGGAAGCATCAGTGGTCTAGAATCCTCCAGGTTCCTACAACTCACAGGTGTTTGTCCAACTTGTTCTTATAAATCTCCATGGACTGGGATTCCATAATCTCCCTTAGAAGCATATTCCAGAGTTTAACTACCCTGACAGCTAGAAAGTTTTTTCCTAATATCTTACCTAAAGCTCCCTTGCTACAGATTAAGCTCATTACTTCTTGTCCTACCTTCGGTGGACATGGAGAACAATTGATCACAGGCCTCTTTAAAACAGCGCTTACTCCATTTGAAGACTTTTATCAGGTACCCCCTAAGATTTTTCCTCTCAAGACTAAATATGACCAGATTGCTTAACCTTTCCTCTTAGGCCAGATTTTATCATTTTTGTTATTCTCTTCTGGACTCTCTGTAATTTGCCCATATCTTTCTTAAAGTGCAGTGGCCAAATTTGGACAATCACACTATGGATTTGATTGTGTGCTGGGTTGGCGGGTGTGTATGTGTATAAGAACAGGAATGAAAGCCCAGACTCTTTATGCCCCTGTATAGGAGCTGGGCCTGCAGGCTGCCTCCAAGAAACAGCCAG
This sequence comes from Lepidochelys kempii, assembly GCF_965140285.1. Lineage (NCBI taxonomy): Eukaryota > Metazoa > Chordata > Testudines > Cheloniidae > Lepidochelys > Lepidochelys kempii. Next base: position 46,257,566 of record NC_136380.1, read on the forward strand.
GAGAGTGAAAGAGACGGAAAGCCCAAAAGGAGAAGGACTGACCGATTTAATTGGAGGTGAGTGTCCAGGAACTAACCTCATTGAGAGCAAAGTAAGGATGGTCATTCAGGAGAAGCTGAGACCCCTCCAGAGACCACACTAAAAAAACAGTGATGATGTGGTACCAGCACTGGGGTTTCAGGAAAGGGAAGCCAAACAAATCCCCTCCTTTTTTCTATATATACAAGAGAATGACGGAGGTGAATCAGCTCCTGCAATGGCTGGCTGACTCACAAGCACAACAGTTGTTTGAACAGGAAGCAGCCCATCAGCAACAGTTGCTGCAACGGGTGGCAGAATGAGTACCGGCCATTGTAATAGAAAGAGAGACCCTGAGACATGAGGCCTTGTATAAGATGCCTGGTATGAGGCTTGAGGCCTGAACTAAAGTAGTGGTCAAACCCTGCTAATATAAAGCAAAGTTAGCAGAAGTCAGTGTGCATGCAGGCTCACAGAAACTGGCAAGAACAGGGCTGGTATTGCAAGAACACACATTCCTAAGAAGTGCTAGGCACAGGACACTCAGGCAAGCACAAGGGTGGTACCAGAACACCCTGATAGCCATATGGTACGAACACCATTCCTGAAGATGATACAAGGACACACTGACCCCCTCTTAAAGATAAGGTTAGGATGATAGTGTGATGGATAAAGATTTTTTGATTGAACCAATATGTGCAAGGTAAAGGGTGATAACTAGCCATTTTAGAGGGGCAGTAACGAGCCACGTGAGAGGGGCAATACATAACTTGTTTGTATCGGGGTATAAAACAGAGTTTCAGAGGGAGTGTCTTCGGCTGGCCTAGGGGACAGTGGAAAGCCCTGTCACTGAGTGAGCTGGTCCATTATGACAGGTATATATGTGTTGGTAGTCCCGTAGAGTCTACAGGATACTAGGACCATGCTTTGTTAACAATAAACCTGGCCAGATGCCTTCGCTACTAAAATGGGTCTGGGATTTTATTGGGCAGTTCGATTGATGTCTGCTGTGTCCGCTATCTGCGCTCAACTGGGAAGCACACTGACAGAACACACACACACAGCCAACGTCTGACAACAGCCGCTATCGCTCAGAGTTCAGCCCCTATGGGGAATGCATCCCCCATAACTCAGGGGACCACTCCGACCCTGATGGTCCCTAAGATGACAACAGACAATGACCTGGAATCTTTCCTGATAACCTTTGAGAGGGGAGCCACAGCTTCCCACTGGCCTCCAGCCCAGTGATCAATCCCGCTCATCCCACTCCTCATCATCAGCATACCAAGGGCTTGATAATGCAGAGGCCCTGGACTACGAGCGAGTGAAGGCAGACATATTGGACAGGACAGGCCTAGATGGAGAGACCTACTGTCAGCAGTTTTGCCACAAGCTCTTCCCCACTCCCAAGGCACAACCACAGGCAATTGCCCAAAGACTTAAGGACTTCTGCTGATGCTGGTTAAAGCCAGAGCCCCGGACAGGACTCCAGACAGCTGAACTCACAGTTATGGAACAGTTCATACAGATTCTTCTGCATGCTGGCTGAGACTGGGTTTTTAGACACTGACCAGTAACTCCAGCTGAAGCCACCTGCCTCATGGAGGACAATAAGGCCACTCAAGGTGTTTGGGGACCTCTATGGAGGAAATAATTGCTCCAGGTACACTGGAGAAGAAAATGGGCCAGGGATCCAAGAATGGTAACCCTCTTGCATAAATCCCAAGAAAACAGACCGGTGACTGGCTGATGGACAGGATAGAGGTCAAATGAACATCTCAAGATCTGTGGGTAAGATTTCCCTGTGACAGTAGGCCCACACCCTTAAGTGCCCTACCAGCTCTTTGCCCCATGCCTACACAGGAACAAGGGCCCAGAAAAACTCAGAAAGAGGGTAACCCAGCTACTAAAAGGGACAGACGTGATAGCCTGTTACTCCTATGGACAAAAGGGGCACAGATTTTGTGACTGCCCCTACCTGGAGTGTAACTTCATACAGGTCTGGACTGGTAAGAATAGGGCCTGGGGTGTGCGGGGGGGAAGCCCAGGGAAACTAACAATCCCAATGGAAATGGAGGGTCAAAAGACACTGCTGGGTCAAAAGACACTGGCCCTCATGGGCTCAAGATGTGATCTGACATTTGTCCAGGAATGAATAGCCAAACTGGTAGGGAAACTCAAGAAAGGGGATATCCCTATTAAATGTATCAATGGAGATATTTTATGGTATCCCAGCATGATCATTGATGGAAACCAAGATCAGATGAAAGTATGCATGTCTCTGGACCTCCCCTATCCTGCAATATTAGGCTGAGATTGGCTGTATTTCCCCCCAAGCTCTTGCAGACATTTTCTTTAACATAGGAGCCCAAGGAAGATACCCTAGAAGATATGTTAGGGGTCTTGTTCCCTTTTAAGTACCCCAACCTTCTTACTTCCTGGCCCAAGAAAAGAAAATCCCAGAAAGAAAAATGGATAGAAAAGAAAGAGTGGAGGGAGGTGAGCAAGGCGATCCCCTCCATAGGCATAATAGAGATCACAGATGCTGAGGCTGACGCCGGTGGGACGGAAGACCCTGGAGAAGAGCTGTCCAAGGGTCCAAATACAACATTCCCTCCACAAATGAACCTGGAGAAGCAAACTAGCCTCTCAGAGTTCCATGTGGAGCAAAGTAATGATGAGACCTTGAGTTGAGCCTTTGAATAAGCAGCTACAATGGACAACAAAGAGATGGATCCCCTAAAGGCATGGCAGTACCCTCACTTTGCCGATAAAACAGACTTGTTATGTACACCAAAACAAAAAGAAACAAGAGATGCAGACACAACTGTAAGTATCTGTGGTATATCACTGTGAGTTACTGCATCTGGCACACACAACCCCATGTGCAGGGCATCTTGGGAAGGACAAGATGCAGTCCAGAATCCTGGCTTGATACTTTTGGCCAGGGGTCTTAAGGAAGTCAAAAATTTATTCTCCTCATGTCCCAAATGCCCAGTAATAGTCCTAAGGGAATCCTGCGGCTTCATTAATACCCCTCCTCTTGGTGAAGACTCCCTTTGAAAGAATAGGAATTGATCCTATAGGCCCCTAAGAGAGGAGTGCCTCTGGGCATCAGCGTATGCTTGTTATCATGGACTATGCCACCAGACACACCAAAGCCATACGACTGACTGCTAAGACTATCACTAATGAACTGCTGAAGGTCTTTGCACAGGTAAGGTTTCCCAAAGAGGTCATGACAGACCAGGCAACAAATTTCACATCTTGGCTGATGAAAGAAGTATGGGAACCATTAAAAATCAAAGTATTATGCACATCTGTATACCACCCACAGATGGGTGCCTGGTCGAAAGATTCTACCAGACACTCAAGAGGATGCTCAAGAAATTCATTGTCCAGGATCCCCATGTCATAAATATAAAGGGAAGGGTAAACACCTTTAAAATCCCTCCTGGCCAGAGGAAAAACCCTTTCATCTGTAAAGGGTTAAGAAGCTAGGATAACCTCACTGGCATCTGACCAAAATGACCAATGAGGAGACAAGATATGGGAAACCTAGAAAAGCCAAGCACCAAGAGCTGAAAACCTTGTGCAGTATGTTTTAAAGTTATGTGAGAGACTAGAGGTTATGGGGGCTAGAGAAAATCTCAAGGATGCACAGGAACAACGATGACAGTATAATAAAGGGGCACGGATGCATCTGGACAAAGTAGCCACTATTCTCTGATCAGTGAGAGAAGCCAGGTTAACAGCAAACCCCACTAAATGTGTAATAGGGAAGGAAGAAGCCTGATACCTGGAACACAGCGTTAATAGAGGACAAGTCCACCCCTTGGTGGATAAAGTTCATGCCTTACAGACATACAAGACTGCCACAGCCAGAAAGTAAGTGCGTGCCTTCCTAGGCTTAACCTACTACTATTGCTGGTTCATACCCAATTTTGCCACCATAGCAGTCCTGCTAACTGACCTAACTAGGGACACCACACCCAGATGGGTGCTGTGGACACCCACCTTTCAAAAACTCAAGGCCATACTCTGTAGACTCCCAGTGCTGTATAGTGCTTCAAAAAGGCATTTGTACTTCAAATGGATGCACTGGAGGTAGGGCTAGGGGTGGTTCTTTATCAAGAGGTAGATGGAGAACAATACCTGCTAGTATATATCAGCCAGAAACTCTTCCCCGGCGAGAAAGTATACTCCGTGACAATAAAAGAGAGCTTGGCTGCCCAATGGGCAACAGAGAGCCTATGGTACTATCTCCTAGGAAACGAGTTGACACTAGTTATTGATCATGCTCCCTTGTGCTGGCTAAATGTGATGAAAGACAAACCAGAGGATCATGAGATGGTACCTGTTGCTATAACCATATGCCTTTCGGAAACAGCACCAGGCAGAAAGTTTGCATCCCAATGCTGATTTTCTGTCCAGGGAAGTAACCTACACCAGCCAAGGCTGGGCTTCGGCCTTGCAGGGGAGGATATATAATGGGGTCTCCTGTTTACAAGCAGCTCGATTACACCCCCACACAGCTGCCAGAGCTGCCAGTTGTGGAGACAGGCACCCACAGCTGCAACCAACAGAGGAAACAAGGCTCACTATAAAGGAGAGGGTACAGAGAAGGAAAGGGAGGCAGAAAGGTTTGGGATAGAAAAAGGGTGACAGCCCTACAGAAGACTGCCTCCAAGAAACAGCCAGGAGAGTGAAGGAGACTGCCAGCCCCAAAAGTGAAGGGCTGAATTTTTAAATTGGAGGTGAGTGTCCAGGAACTGACCTGATTGCGAGCAAACTAAGGATGGTCAGTCAGGAGAAGCTGAGATCCCTCGAGAGACCACACTAAGAGACAGTGACACACCCTTTGAATGGACAGAGGAGTTCCTGGTTCAGCGTTCTCTCAGGGGAGCACCAAGGAGGAATTCTGGCTGTCAGCCGGAATGTCTCTTCCATCTGCCACTGCAGTCTCACCACTCTGCACTTCCTGCAGCAAGAGCTGTGGTTTACCAGCCAGAATTTATAGCTGGATTATTGTATTACTCCATAATTTGTTGACTAAATTATGTCACCTTCCAAACTGACTTTTGCCTCAAACCCTTGAATACCTTACAACGTCTACAGAAGCCCTCAGTGTATTTGACTATCATTATGCCACACAAGCATGTAGAGATAATCCCTCCTTAGCTGTGCATTTTCCAAATTTCACAAACAACATTTTAGTGCATGCTCAGTGTATAATTTTCAAAGGCTTGTAAACTGGTCAAATTAAAATCATTTTGCTCTGGGAAGAGCAAAGTTGCGTCTGCCCAAGTGAGGACCATTCCAAGCCACTGTTCAGCTTTCCATCCCTCACCATTTTGACTGTAGGACTGTTCATTAACAGGTCACCACTTTTGTTTTAAATGTGTAGAATAAATGGCTGAGATTTTCAAAAACCACTTACATGCTTTAGATGTCATTTCCCATTCATTTCAATTGGAACTGAGCATTTGAACCCCTCTCCCCCGAGATGGCTTCAAAACTCCTAGCCAATGTTTTTTTCACTCTCTTTATACTCAAAAGTAGTTGAAATATTTCAGCTACTCTAGACATTCAAAATATGAACCTTTGGAAGCTGTTCAAGCTTGAAAAATTCGAATCCAAATGATGAAAGTTTCAGAAAATAATGAGTGATTGAAAAGAGGGGATTAGAATGTAAACTATTATGTTGCCATTCCCACTATAGTGAAATTAGTCAAAGTATTCAAAAATGAGAAAAAAATGCAAAATGATGTGGAGATAATGTCAAAGTTTGGAGATATTAATAAAAATACCTGATCTTTGAAGGTTGTATTGTTGGGTGAGCTGCTGAAATCTGAAGTCATTTTTTTTCTGTTTCCATCTAGCTATGGTCTCTTCAGAGAAGCCATGGGCCAGGTGTGGGATCTTGGAAGTGTTTACTAAAGGGGATATTGAAGTTTTTGTACCCAATGTCTTTTAAACTCTTTCTAAGTAGTAAAAGCAGTTTTGATCCTTAAATTACATAGAATCTGCATTTGAATGTTTGGAATCTATAGAGACTATTATTTCAGTGCTCTAACCAGAAAGAGTGATTTGTCCATGTGCCCAGGCTAAGAGGAATCTGAGTTAGTATAAGGAACTGGGGCATAGGCGGTCTTGCCTAGTGGTCACGGCTGGGCTGAGATCTGCCCACAAGGGATGGGAGTAACCAGGCCAGAGTCAGGGGAATCACAAGGCCAGGTTCTGTAAACAACGGTCAGAGTCAGGCCGGGGTTGGAGATCAAAGGCAGGACCAGGTTAAAATCAAGAGGCAAGAATCAGGGTCAAAGTTAGGCTGGAGTCAGAGACCAGAGATCAGGAGACAAGGCAAACTCTGGCATTGTAGCAGGCCAAGGTCAGTGTGGTTGCCCAGACAACTTCCTGGGGAAACCCCTGGGGTTAAGTAGGGGCACTTGGCCAGTCAGAGGGCTGCAGGGTCCTGTCACTTTGGGTCTTGTGGACAGTACTTCCTGTACCACCTACTCTCCACTGTAGTCCCTGGCTGTGCTACTGTCGGACTATCGGCCATCCCAGTCTCTATAGACCCAGCTTCTGGTCCCCAGCGGTCCTTACAGTTAGTCTCTGAGGAATTTAAGGTGGGTTGTTAGATAATTTGGTAACAATTGGGAGAGCTGTCTTCCAACTAAGTTTCTCAAAGACCAAAATGTTTCTCTTGGGCATAAGTAGATTCCCAGTACCCTATTTCATCTTTTTTGCCTCTGATTCCAACCACCCAACTGTTTATAACTTTGGAATCATGCTTGAATCTGAAATGTCTTTGTTCTCCCATTACATCTTGTATGACTCTTAGTCCGCTTAGTGCTTCTCCCGAACACCGCCCATATACACCACTGCTTTGCTTTTGCCTCTGCTGAGCTCTTCACCCATGTCACCTACTCCTCTTGCCCTGATTAGTGAAATATTCTCCTCAGTGACTTCCTCAAATCCTAGCTCTCTAGTTGCCAACATATTATTGGCCACTTTCTCACACAATGAACTTGTGGGGTCCCCCCCTCAAATTCTTCCCTGGCATCCCATTCATTTCCAGATCCATTTCTAAACGGACGTTCTTGGGCCATGCATGCTCAGCTCCTTGTGAAATCAATGGGTCAGGTCTTTGGCTTGTTTAAATCAGCAGAGCTGCCCGGAGTCCAGTGGAGCTACCCTCACTTGACCCAGCTGATGATCTGGCCCAATGAGAATTGTGTACGAGCAACTGACAGTGTAATTGGGCTGCTTGTTTATAAAGCCCTCTATGGATGATCCCACATCCCTGCCCCATCTCCGTTCTCACTTGTTCTTCTTACCCAGTACGTTCCTTCTGTCTCCAGCATCACTGTCCCACCCTGTGGATGTGACACCCTTTTCCTCTGTGGCTCCTGCCATCTAAAGCAGCCTTCTGATGCCTTATTGACTCACCATCTCTTTTCGTATCTCATTTGAAAGTATATATTTTCTCTCCTGCTTATGACTCTTAATTTCCCTCTCCCTTTTTAAACGAATGAGTAAGGCTGTATTTCAATGGGATTATTCATGTGCTTAAAGTTAAGCACATGCTTAAGTGCTTTGCCAGAATGGAGCCTACGTGCTTCTTTTGATTTTTCACCATACACCGTCTTTATGCTCCTCTCCCTACCCAAAACATATATTGTATTAACCACTCCCTGGAGTTTTTTTTTTAAATTCTGTAAAACATTTTGGGTTACAATTAGTGTGACACAGGCTTCACAAAATAAAGCTTTTTTTGCTACCATATGTGTAATGAAACCTTTTGTTTTGCTTGCAGAATTCAAATACAGTAGACTTGAAAACACATTCTGGATATTGCTATGCAAATGAGCATGCCAACAGTGTTTAGACAGTACCTTGAAGCAGTAAACAAGTTGATTGTCATGGTAACTCTAGCCAGATCGGCTTCATCCATTTTCAATCCATTTTCATCTGGATTTTTAAGTTTCAATGAGCAACTCAGTAGTCCAGTAGGATCCAAGACTCATTTCCACATCTATCCTCTGGAGAGCCAAACATATAAAACAAACTGAGCTAATGCATTGGACAGCCATATAAAATGAAACAATTGGATACTGTGCAACAATACATTAGATGATGAAGTATAGTGACATGAAAATAGACATGAAATGCAGTGATCAGCTATAAACTGTCAACATTATTTTGATTTTACTTTTTAAATGAATTATTTTAATTGCTCATAATATAGTTTTTTCACGGCTTGCAGAGACAGTTTCTTCCTGGAGCAGAGAGAACTCTTCATTCTCAGGCAAACCTGGGAGGACCTGATCCTGCAAATCTTTCCTTATCTGAGTAATCCTTTCTCACAGGAGCTGTCCATTGAAGGCAATGGGACTACTCCTGTGAAAAATATCTATTCGTGTGAGTCAGGGTTTGAAGAATCAGGCCTTCAGCTTGAAAGCAAGTAACTGTTTGTATTAATTGTATTAATGATTTGTTTTAAAGTACAGTTGTAATCATTTCATTTACAGTGTGAACTATACATTTCCCCATATATAAACAGTCATTTTGCTGATTTTAAGCATTCACCCCAGCTGGTAATTGTTTATAGGCAGTGTCTTTTTAAAAAAAATTTGTATCTTTAATGAGTTTTATTTTACGATGCTGGTTAGATATTGACATGTATTTGTCAATCTATACGTAGCTCACCAACTCCTGCCATCCTGAACGTGGTGCGCTCATCCCTATCTTCCCCCTGCACAATCTCTTATAAACATGATTGACAGCTTGGCAGCATAGCTCTCTTCTATGAACTATTATTACCAATAGTATCCAGGGCCCTGATTTTTATCGATATTTAGGTATGGCTGTGCTCAGCATAGAATCATAGAATATCAGGGTTGGAAGGGACCTCAGGAGGTCATCTAGTCCAACCCCCTTCTCAAAGCAAGACCAACCCCAAGTAAATCATCCCAGCCAGGGCTTTGTCAAGCCTGACCTTAAAAACTTCTAAGGAAGGAGATTCCACCACCTCCCTAGGTAACACATTCCAGTGCTTCACCACACTCCTAGTGAAAAAGTTTTTCCTAATATCCAACCTAAACCTCCCCCACTGCAACTTGAGACCATTACTCCTCGTTCTGTCATCAGCTACCACTGAGAACAGTCTAGATCCATCCTCTTTGGAACCCCCTTTCAGGTAGTTGAAAGCAGCTATCAAATCCCCCCTCATTCTTCTCTTCCGCAGACTAAACAATCCCAGTTCCCTCAGCCTCTCCTCAGAAGTCATGTGTTCCAGTCCCCTAATCATTTTAGTTGCCCTCCGCTGGACGTTTTCCAATTTTTTCACATCCTTCTTGTAGTGTGGGGCCCAGAACTGGACACAGTACTCCAGATGAGGCCTCACCATTGTCGAATAGAGGGGAACGATCACGTCCCTCGATCTGCTGGCAATGTCCCTACTTATACATTTCCAAATGACATTGGCCTTCTTGGCAACAAGGGCACACTGTTGACTCATATCCAGATTCTCGTCCACTGTAACCCCTAGGTCCTTTTCTGCAGAACTGCTGCCTAGCCATTCGGTCCCTAGTCTGTAGCAATGCATGGGATTCTTCCGTCCTAATTGCAGGACTCTGCACTTGTCCTTGTTGAACCTCACCAGATTTCTTTTGGCCCAATCCTCCAATTTGTCTAGGTCCCTCTGTATCCTACCCCTACCCTTCAGCGTATCTACCTCTCCTCCCAGTTTAGTGTCATCTGCAAACTTGCTGAGGGTGCAATCCACACCATCCTCCAAATCATTAATGAAGATATTGAACAAAACCGGCCCCAGAACCGACCCTTGGGGCACTCCGCTTGATACCAGCTGCCAACTAGACATGAAGCTATTGACCACTACACGTTGAGCCCGACAATCTAGCCAGCTTTCTATCCACCTTATAGTCCATTCATCCAGCCCATACTACTTTAACTTGCTGGCAAGAATACTGTGGGAGACCGTGTCAAAAACTTTGCTAAAGTCAAGGAATAACACATCCACTGCTTTCCCCTCATCCACAGAGCCAGTTATCTCATCACAGAAGGCAGTTAAATTAGTCAGGCATGACTTGCCCTTGGTGAATCCATGCTGACTGTTCCTGATCACTTTCCTCTCCTCTAAGTACTTCAGAACTGATTCCTTGAGGACCTGCTCCATGATTTTTCTAGGGACTGAGGTGAGGCTGACTGGCCTGTAGTTCCCCGGATCCTCCTTCTTCCCTTTTTTAAAGATGGGCACTACATTAGCCTTTTCCCAGTCGTCCAGGACCTCCCCCGATCGCCATGAGTTTTCAAACATAATGGCCAATGGCTCTGCAATCACATCCGCCAATTCCTTTAGCACTCTCGGATGCACCTCATCCGGCCCCATGGATTTGTGCTCGTCCAGCTTTTCTAAATAGCTTTTCTAAATAGTCCCAAACCACTTCTTTCTCCCCAGAGAATGCCTAACTGACTTGGGAGACTAAATCTCATTTTAAAAGTGATTTAGACACATAGGAGCCCAAATTCCATGGACAGTTGATGGCATTTAGGTTCCTAAGTGCCTAAATCACTTTTAAAATGAGATTTGGTCTCCCTAATCAGTTAGGCATTGCAATGCTGAGCACAGCAACAGCTAAATATTGATAAAAATCTGGGCCCCAAGTCTGCCAGATGGCTGCACCATGCAAACGGAGACTGAACGTGCACCAGAATAGGACAGGCCTAGCCTGTGGGGCTTTACAAGCTTGTCTTGCCATGCCAAACATAGGGAATTCTCCTCTTTTGAAGATATATGTGCCAAATGCCAAGTTTCAGCAGATCTCTGAACATTAAGAGGACAGAGGAATTTATAACCAATTACAGTGGACTGTGTTTGCAGACCCTCCAATGGGTGGGATTTCTATATCTGCCAGCTATGGTCAGTGTATCTCGCAAGCATTGACTTGTACCTGGAGCTGTAGTTTAGGAGTTTTGTGTCTATCGTGTTTCTTATTCTGGCAGCCCAAATCTGAAATGTCTTCCTCATCATTTATTTAACAGGCTTAACAGAGATCAGTACAGCTATTATGGTCACCATTATAGACAATGCAGTAGATAGGGTGCATTGCAACATTTCCCAGTCATGTGTCTCAGTGGGGGGAAAAGCACTTATTCAGCCATGCTCTCATATTACTTTTAACCCTTTTGAAAGGCTCTGCTACAATTCCCATCATACTCAACTAATAGAAATGCTTGCTATTCATTCATTGCTTTTAAAGGAATGCGATGATGCCATCCCATAGTCTTGTAATGTTGGGTCTAACCGTTCCTACAGCATCCAACTCCTAGTTGTGGTGCCAAGGCCTCATCTGGACCCTGACCAGTACATAGCTGGAAACCAGTCCGGCTCACCCGTGTGGTGGTATTGCTAAGATAGTGTTAAGTTTATAAGAATGTGTTCAGTGTTCAGACTTTATAAAATGCTTGTAGGAAGCTGCGTGCATGAATCTCACTTCTAACATCGGCATCCCATGTTATAAGGGAATAGTTACGTGTTTGCTCTGAAACTGTAAAGCAGCAGTCAGGAGAGAAGCATTGCCAAGTGTGAAACACTGGTTTGCCAACAGGAGGTGTTATCTCCTGCCCAACAAAAGATGGCCCATAGACACCAGACAAACCGTCGTGGAACATCAGAGGACAAAAGACTTTGTTGATTGCTCCCCCACGCACCCCTGAAAAGGAGACATGTATGGGGACTTGTCCCATCAGCTTGAGCTCTGGGCAAAGGGAATAAAGATCCCTGACAGGAAGAAACTGAATTGCTATGCTGCTTGGACTTTGAGAGGACAAGATTTCTAAGCATAAGCAAAGGATCCCCAGCTGGTTAGCCTGGGTTAGCTCTAGAGAACATATAGCACGTGCATGTTACAGCAGCCTCCATTACCTTTTGGAACCGAAGGTCTGGTTTACACCACAGACCTATATCAGTATAACTATGTCACTCTTGGGTGTGAAAGATCCATACCCCTGAGAGATGTAGTTATACCAACCTAACACCCCATGTAGACAGCGCCATGGCAATGGGAGAGCTTCTCTCACCGACATAGCCACTGCCCCTTCGGGAGATGGATTAACTAAGGAACAGGAGAGCTCCCTCCCATTGGCTTAGAGCATCTTCATTAAAGTGCTCTAGTGGTACGACTGCATTGGTGCAGCTGCGCTCATGCAGCAGTTTAAGTGTAGACTTGCCCTCAGACTGTAACTCATTTGTGTGTGTAAGGTCACCTGCTTTAACCTTGTAAATAACACTCTTATTGCTTTTCCTTAGTTCATAAATCTTTAGTTCATTTGTTATAGGATTAGCTACAAGCATTGTGTTTGGTGTGAGATCTAAAGTGTAATTGACCTGTGGTAAGTGACAAGTGCTTTGGGACTGGAAGTAACCTGAATATCGTTGTGATATTTGGTGTAAGGGACCATCTATCACAAGAGGAAGTTTGCCTGGGAAGCAAGATAGATCAGAGTACCGGCTGTGATTCCATGCCTAGGTTGTTACAGTACCTGAGGAGTTCACTCTTGGTTGGTGAAATCTCTATATAGAACTCACAACCAGTTTGGGGTTGGTGTCCTTCTTCTTTGCAGTCTGCCCTGAGGTTGGTACTCATGCCCTTGAGTCACTCCAGACAGCTTGACAATAGCACTACTTTGTAGTGCATATGTGCAAAGATGTCTTCCAAAGATGAGGAGTTCAGGACTTGAAAATGACTGAGAAAACTATTTGACCTGGAATTTAATTTCCAATCTGGCAAGAGAAGATGTACATAGGACAGTACCAAGTCTGGAACCCCCAGCCTTAATAGGGAGACACTTACTTTATTTCAGAAGCATCAAGAAGGTGTTAGAAACAGTGGAGACTGATGCAAATGTCTTCCAAAAATCATTATGGAAGTGCTCTATAGCGCAGCATGCATTAAAATCAACCAGGGGAAGGGAAGCCTTTTACTTATTTGGAAGTGATACAAATTGTTTAGTAAACTCTTTAAAGTAACATCACAGCACACTCCGGAAAAGACATTTCAGAAACAAGAGCATGCTAAAAGAGCCTTTCCCATCCCTGAGCAGCATGCAAACACTATGAAGTTCTCCAGACCTCTCTCATTTTGTAAAAGCAGGGTACATTTGCTTGTCCATGGTGTTTTATGACTGGCAACCTATGGGTCCCTCATGGCTGCTGAGAGCCACTGCAGCAGTGCAAAGCAGCCTTGAAACCAGCTTTACTGGTAGGAGGAAGATGGGGGAATCTGGGGGTGGCATAGAGTTGTCATCCCTACTCCATTCTTACTCTCAACCCCTGGTGTATTGGCTGTAGTTGTGGGAAAGAAGGTGTGCCCAGGGAACCTCTCTTCCCATAGACTGCTGGCTGCCAAACAGTCCCTTGGGGCCACACACAACTAAATGGAAGTGTGAGCCGTCCTGTAGTTGCTTAAACTTACACCACAGACCACCCCAATCCCAAGACTAGGGAAGAAGGAATTCATAAATCTGACCTAATTCCATTCACATGCCCACCCCCAGTAATGCTGAGTGCAGCTGCCCTGCATCAGAGACCTATATCTGGTTATCAGTATACGTTATCCAATATAACACCTTTCACTCTGAAGCGTATTGAAGTGTTTCACACACTTTGCAAACCCCGAAACAGAAAACGCTTCATTTGTCACTGAAATGCGGCCTTTTCTGGGGTAGAATGTGTGTGCAACACTCTACAACAATTTAGGACCACAATGCCACAAGTGCAATTACGGTAGGAATTTAGGCAAGTCAAATATAATTACCAGCCTGGAATTTGTCCAGAATACTGGGGTACTCGTCTCTACCCTTGCAACAGCACCAAGGGATCTTTAATGGCCACAAATGGCAAGATTTTGGTTAATGACTCATCCAAAAAAGAAAAAAGCACCTGCATCCATATTATCCATGAACTGAGCAGGGTGGAAAATGGGGTTACTGTGATGGGTGTGAGTGTATGAGCGTATGTGTGAATTTTATGTTGACATTTCTCCCTGTTTTCATTGAATATTGAAAAAAAAATTCCATGAGCTCCTTCCAAGTCAGTGCACACTCAGCAGGTAAGAAGAATTGCAGCCACCTAAACACTAAAGCCTTTTCTGTCCCAAGAAAAAAGGTGAATTTTAATATGTGTTTGCTAACACATACTAACTAGCAAAATCCTAGCGAAGACAAGGTACTTGTAATTTTAACATGGTACATGGTCAAGAGAAACCCTGGGTTTTATAGGTACAACTATCATGTCTTCACTAGGATTTTAACGCGTTGGTTAACATGTTTTTCCTCATGTAGACATGGCCTAAGGCCATGGGGGGAAGAAGTGCGTTTTTCATTCACATTCATTTCATTGAAATTAGCTTAACATGAGCAGAAAGCCCCCTTAATGCCCATACAGATAGCATTTCACATCTTTTCAGACGTGTTAACTGTTCGTGTTGCAGCTTGGGTAGGCTAGAACTGCTATAACATGAGCAGCTAACTGAAAAGGTGTTTGCCTTCACTGCAGAAAAGGTTTTCACATTGAGATAGACATCGGGATGTAGTATCCTAGTGCAGCGGTTCTCAAACTTTAGCAACCCGAGAGCACCCATTTTTTATTTAAAAGTTTTTGCGGACCCCCAAGCCCCTTGCTCAGCCCCAGAGCCCTCCCCCACTCCATCCCTTCCCCCGCTCCACCCCTGCCCCTGCTCTTCCCCACCTCTTTCAGCTCCCTCCCCGAAGTGTGCCCCGTCCCCGCTCCTCCCTCTCCCTCCCAGCGCCTCCTGCATGCTGCTGAACAGCTGTTCCCTGGTTTGCAGATGCTGGGAGGGAGAGGGAGGAGTTGAGTTGATCAGCGGGGATTGCGGACCCCTTGGAGTACCCTCGTGGATCCCAGGAGTCCACAGACCCCAGTTTGAGAAACTCTGTCCTAGTGGAGACCAAGCACATGTGGGTTTTTTACCTTGATGTAGCTAGTTAGTGCCCAATGGGGGGTGTAGGATTACCTCAGCCAGCTACTTCAAGCTCCGATTCTGCATTTCATCTACTCTATCTTCACTTTTGCTATGGATGGGGGCACCACCTGAAGGTGCTAGGCTGGTTCCCCCGCTCCCCAAGTTGTCTGACTCAAGACACAGAAAACACATTTGAGTCAGGGGAGAAAGTTGGCGCAGTCCCTATTCACTTGGCGGCAGCCTACCATACCGTGTGGCATGTCGGAATGCCTGCCAAGCTGCTACTTCTTGTGGGCTCAAAGTGCAATTCGTCCGAGAAATGATTAGTCACCAAAGCTTCATCCTGCAAGTCAGAGAAAATCTTCAATGTCTTCACAATGGCCTTCCACAAAGGTCAGTTTTGGCTCCCTTTTTGTTCTTTATAGACACATATGACCTCCGTGATATGCAGGGTGAGAAATATGTGTACACTGTTGACATCTGTGCTGCTGACTCATGAACCGATTTCCATGGGATTGAAGAGCATCTCAGCCAATACCCGGACACTTTGACCACTTATTTCTAGCAGTGGAGGCTAATTCTCAATGAAACAGAGATAGAGGCAACCATTTTCCATCGACACAATCATTTGGCCAGTGTCCAAGGACAGGTACTGCCATTCCATCCAGTTGTCACATATTAAAACCGAACCGTAGCCTGATATACCAGCCTCGTCTGGAGCACCTGAAAACGAAGATTTCTTTCCATGTGGCCTTGACACGAAAACTACTGGGAACTTCCTAGGACGCAGACTCTTCAAAGCCTTATACATCTGAATTGGCCCTGGTGTTTGCTCCTGCTGATTACCTCTCTGAGGTCTGGGGAGCAGCCACCACACTCAGCTTGTCAACAGGGAGCTGAATTTGGCCATGCATATTATTAGTGACTGCTTCAAGTATACACCAACCTCCAATGTGTATGCGTGAGTGCACCTAGCTCTGGCAAACCTTCGACAAAATCCCATTGTTGTTACGTCTGCCTGGAGAGCTGTGACAGATTGAACTAACCTATTATGTCTCTGGATGGCTGATGTCCCATTCTCAGACAGGGAATGATATGCTGCACCAACTTGGTATTCAGGGAAGGACTCTCACTCCTGTGGACCGGGAGGGTGATACCACGGCTGACCTTCCAACACCACTTTTGCTACAGTAGCTCCCGCACTCCTGGACAAGAGCTCTGCTGGCCCTTTACTATGCACATATGATCAGCACCGCCAGGGAGATAAAAGTTACGTTCTTATAGAGTGGAAGCATCAATGGGAAACACTAAATAAATTCAGGAGGCCATCACTGCACTGCCTCCTTGTCCACTTGATAGTAGATCCTGGATCAGATTCAAAGAGTTGTTGCAACTATGCACCGGATGGGCCTGGTTTCCTCTCCACACTGTGATGGTGGGGCAGCGTTGTGGGCAATAACTCATGAGATAGAAGAGCGCCCAACCCAACATGTGGAGGGTGATCTACAATGCTTAGCCTCCTTTGATACAGAGGCCATCTTCTGGTTACGGAACCTGGACATGAAGCTCTGATGTCTATATATGAAAAGAAGCTACATCAAAGGCAAAACTACTTGTGTCTTGTCAGCGCTAGGATTTTACATTGAGTTAGCTATATTGAGTTTGCTGTTTTGATGTGAAATCCCACCTCTTTTTGCAGAGAAGATGTAGAACCTTCACATCCACCCCACCACCAAGATAGAGCATCAGGGCCTGATTCTGACGCCCTTACTCATTTTGCATATTCCCTTACTCCATGAGGAATTCCATTTAAGTCAATGGGACTCCACACAGAGTAAGGTGTTTCCTAAAGTGAGTGAGGATGGCAGAATCTGGCTCCCTCACAGGTTAGTGCAACATGTTGAGCTTTCCTTGAAGGTCTGGCATCTAAGTACTGCGCTGATGTGGTCATGCTTACCCCGAGATCTCTTCTTGAGGCAGTACGGATGGATACCATTTGAGTAACTGAAACCCAAACACAAAGGCCATCAAAGGAATGCCACAAATCCACATGCTGTTCCAAGGGACCAGTTATTTGTAGCTCTAGCAAAATT
Source organism: Lepidochelys kempii (assembly GCF_965140285.1). Taxonomy (NCBI): domain Eukaryota; kingdom Metazoa; phylum Chordata; order Testudines; family Cheloniidae; genus Lepidochelys; species Lepidochelys kempii. Next base: position 46,274,688 of record NC_136380.1, read on the forward strand.
CAGTCCCTTTTTCTGTCAACAAGTTTCCTGTAAGCAGACTGAGATTTCCATGGATTTGCATTTTGTTTGAAATGATTTTATCAATGTTTTGGGCAACCATATTCTGGCCTGGAAATTGCTTGCCAATTTTTTATTGTGAGCATTGTTGAGGGTGGCTGATCTTCACTGTTCAAAATTCAAGCTTTTTTAATTAGATGCATAGATGTCAATTCCTGCCTCCAATGGCCCATGGTAATAATAATAGCTAGCTCTTTATATGGCCCTTTTCTTCTCCAAGGGCTTTACAAAGGACGTCAATAGCATGGTTCCCATTTTACAGAGGGGGCAACTGAGGCAAAGGAATATAATGGTTCAGTAGAAGCTCAGAGTTACGAACACCTCAGGAATGGAGGGTGTTCGTAACTCTGAACAAAATGCTATGGTTGTTCTTTCAGAAGTTTACAACTGAACATTGACTTAATACAGCTTTGAAACTTTACTATTCAGAAGGAAAAATGCTGCTTTTAACCATCTTAATTTAAATGAAACAAGTGCAGGAACAGTTTCCTTACCTTGTCCAAGAAATAAATAAATAAATAAAATTAAAAGCCTCCTTTATATTTTTTTAAGTAGGTTACATTTAACACATATTGTATTTGCTTTAATTTCTGCTGCCTGTCTGTCCAGTTCCAAATGAGGTGGGTAGTTGACCAATCGGTTAGTAACCCTGATGTTCTACTGTCTTTGCCCAAGTCACCAGTGGGCCAGTAGCAGAGATGGCAATAGAACCCCAGTCACAGGCCAGTTCTCTAGCTAGTAAGCCACTCCGCATCCCTGTGACTTTTGTGCCTCCATTGCCCATTTGCTATGCAGTATTTACAAACACACGTCTTTGTTCTTTCTCCCATGCTACGCACGGCACTTGGGAGGAGCTCCCTGTAAAATTTGGCAAAATTGACACATTTGTCTCCTTCATAAATCTCTTCAAAACAATCCTTTGCTGGGATGCCTACAAAAAGACTTGACCGTGGTGAGGACACTGGTGTGCAGAAGCCACAGCCTATCATCTGAGCAATATAGTCTCATTGTTTCCTTATACTCCCCCATCTGTCTGTTGTTGTCTCTTGTTCCATACTGACATTGTAAGCTCTTTGGTGCTGGGACTGTCTTTTTGTTCTGTGTTGGTACAGTGCCTAGCACAACTGGGTCCTGGGCCATCACTAGGGGCCCTAAACTGTACTGTAGTAATAATTTAAAAGTATTAATCATAAATGGTATGTTTCTGTTCCCTAAATGGATACGCATTATTCTTAGCACCAATTTTCTGCTGTGAATACCCATGACCCATTCAAAATTTGTGTTCCGTGGATATGCTGACATACTGGTTTAAGTGGTTGCTGTTCTGGTGAACATTTTTGCCATTGAATTGGTTCACTAGACTATTCTCTGGAAGGAAACACAAAGGGGCGTGGCTACAGACAAAGAAAAATGCACTCACAAATTCTAATGAATCGTCACACAGAATTGTTTGCAGAGTTTCTCTGGCTCTGAATAGGAATAATAATTTTGGCCAAACCAACTGCCATTTTGAGATCAGCCGTTATAAGTGTAGATGGTGAGGATCTGTGCTTTGGGTCAAATCCAGCCCCAGAGCCACAGCTGCAGAAGTCCCACTGACAGAAGTTCCTCTGTGCTGGATGCTAGGGCCCTCTAAGGCAGCATCCAGAAGCCATGATTACAGGGTGGGAGCAGGCCTCTAGAAATGGGGGCAGGCCTCTGGCTCTGCCCCCATGCAGGTGCTCCAATAGGGGTGCAAAGGGCTATGTCATACAGTGGGCTAAAGTAATCTTTGTAGAGTGCTTCTGCAGTTGCTCTGTGAGCCTTGAAGGTGGAGGAAGGTTGTATTTTTGCAGTGCCTATCCTAGCTACAAGGGCGGGACTGAGAACACGGCTCTGCATGCAGGAGAACAGACTACAGTTGGATCGAGTGTTTGACATGGAGCCTTCTGTAAGTTCCTATAAAAAATATGCACATTGTAATGGCCATATACTGTCTTTAAACCATGCTGAAAAGAGCTGTTGCTGAGGAAGTACATGCACAGTCCAAGGGCAATATATAACCCTACTCCTGAGACAAGAAGGTAATTTGGCCCTAAAGCAGATGGTTTGGAGCAGTGATTCTCAACCAGATACACAGGGGGTACACAGATGTCTTCCAGGGGGTACATCAACTCATCTAGATATTTGCCTAGTTTAACAGGCTACATAAAAAGCACTAATGAAGTCAGTACAAACTAAAATTTCATACGGACAATGACTTGTTTGTCCTGCTCTATATACTATACATTGAGATGTAAGTATTTATTTATATAAATATTTATATCCAAATAGAAATATTTATATCCAAATTGATTAATTTTATAATTATATGGGAAAATGAGAAAAGGAGCCATTTTTCAGTAGTAGTGTGCTATGAAACTTGTGTATTTTTATGTCTGATTTTGTAAGCAAGTAGTTTTTAAGTGAGATGAAATTTGGGGGTACACAAAACAAATCAGACTCCTCAAAGGGGTACTGAAAAGGTTGAGAGCCACTGGTTTGGAGTTTGCACAGGAAATGAAGTCCTACATGTCTGAGCGAAGCAGAAGGTTATGGAAGCTGGTGGCAACGTACAAGTCCTGACAAGCCTTGCAACAATGCAGTGAAAAAAGACTTCAATTAAGGAGGGCTTCAGAACTGCTCGGTTCTGTTCCTGGCTCTGCTATTGATTTGCTGCGTGACTTTGATCAAGTCATTTAGAACCCACTTTTTAAACACAGGTGCTTAATTTTGGGCATCTGAAGCTGAGTATTTTAAAGTATGAATGATGATTGATTATTATTACTACATGTTTGTCCGTTGCCTATCCCATCCCTCCCAAACCCAGAGCCATCTCCAAGATTTTAGTACCTATCTTTAGGTACTCACGAAAGCTCATGCTCAAATAAATTGGTTAGTCTCTAAGGTGCCACAAGTACTCCTTTTCTTTTTGCGAATACAGACTAACACGACTGTTACTCTGAAACCTGAAGTTTGAAAAGTGGATCTCTAAATCTCTTTCATAGAATATCAGGGTTGGAAGGGACCTCAGGAGATCATCTAGTCCAGCACCCTATTAAATCATCCAACAGATTTTTGCCCCACATCCCTAAATGGCCCCCTCAAAAATTGAACTCACAACCCTGGGTTTAGCAGGCCAATAGCTCAGACCACTGAGCTACGACTCCCCCAATTATGATTTTATGAAGACAAGACCATCTGTTCTGAAAATGTTAGATTCTATGTAACAGGGTGAAGCAGGGCCCCCTTTGCTCCAATCTCATAGGATTGGAAGGTCATTGAGTCTAGTCCATTGCCTTCACAGCAGAACCACCTACTGGCCCTTATTTTTGCCCCAGATCCCTAAATGGCCCCCTCAAGGATTGAATTCACAACCCAGGGTTTATCAGGCCAGTGTTCAAACCACTGAGCTATCTCTCCCCTCCTACCCTGTGCCTCAGTTTACTGACCTGTAAAATGGGTGGGAGTGTAATAGTTAGGTATCTCACAGCATTGTCCTTAGACTTAATTAATTAACATTGGTAAAGCGCTGTTGAGATTTTGGGGGTCCTGATTCAGCAGGACACTCGAATATGTATGTAACTTTAAGCACATGCATAAGCCCACTTGACTTCAAAGGGGTTTAAATATCTGCTTAATTTTAAAAATATGCTTAAATGAATAGAGATTAATTTACACATGTGTTTAAAGTTAAGCAAGTGCTTTGCTGAATCGTGGCCAGATGAATAGTGTTTGATAGCCAGCAATCAATCTATGGGGTGGAGTGGTACCCCCCAGAGGGATAGGGCAGGCACAAGGAGGCTACCTGGTGCTGTACAATTGCAGGATCAGAGCCAATGAGTACAAAGGACTGTAGTAGTGTTAACTCTTTGTTTTAGGCAGGAGAGGGGCTTGTTTGGAAAGGAGCCCTGGCCAACTCAGTGGCTGTTCATTTTCCTGCATTTGGCCTTTATTGTTCAGAGAAGAAAAACTTGCTAGGAAGCTCGAATGGGAAGACGGCTCTGGCAAGGGCAGAGGAGACCAGAAGGAAGCAGTCTACCCTGCCAGCAGCTCTGTTCTGGAGAGCGCCGTCCAGAGAAATGCTCCCCTCCCTGGTGAAGCAAAAGGGCCTGGGGGAGCCAGGAAGAGTAGGCTGGAGAGGCCAGAGGTGGTGGGTAGGAATGAGAGGCAGTTCCTGGAGTCACCAGCAGCTTTTCAGGACGGAATACATCAGTGGCCCTTCTTTACAGTTGGGTTAAATGTATATTCAGTGTGAGACAAGGATGGCTGCGGTTTGCCTACCCTTTCCCGTGGCCACGTGTTCACACCAGGAGTGTGTTTGCACAGCACAGAATCTAGCTGTAGAGCATAAGCTCACCGCAGACGCGCCTTGCCCGTCCCAAAGACTGCTCAGGCAGTTTGGAGAAGCTGATTTCCAGCGGGCACCGCGGGATTCCTGCCTTTTTTAAATGGCCCGGCCCAAGGCATTTCTAGCTGACAATGCTCGGAGCTTGCTCGCCAGGAACCGCCGGCCAGAATCGAAGTTCAGTGCCCACGGTCTGGAGAGCGCCCGCCTCCCCAGGCTGAGCCTGCTGGGCAGAACATCTGAGCCAGAGAGGCT